>NW_018397269.1:2397285-2428560 GCF_002168275.2 Theobroma umbraticum
ATCAATTTATCATATTCATACTAATAAAATCTGTCATTAACATCTAACCTTAAAATACTAATAATATTTAAAATGATCCATAATTAAATATATATCATTAACTGCATCATCAACCACGAATAATTAAATAATTATTTAAAATTATTTAAGTAAGGCTAAAATAATATTTGACTATTAATATTTAATAAGTGGATAAACGTGTTAAGTATATACATTTTAACACAATAACAAAATTAATTAAACCTATTATTCATGTCTGACACATTTAAGATACGAAAATTCACGATTAGACAAGAAACACATTAAGGTTAAATCCAAACTTGCTTAACTCTGTATCTTTTCGTATAGTGTCTAAAATTATCAAATTTATCATTTACAGCTTTACATGATATTTCCCGTTTCAAATTAAATATTTATCTTTTTAAATGATGTAAAAACTTTAAAATAAAATGTTCTAATCTTTACTTTACAACTATAATCCTCGAAAGTTGTAAAATTAAAGTGTTCTTTACTGTGGTTTGTGACTACTATCAATAAACTTTGCATTGAAATCTGAAAATTGGATTGGGTTTTTATTTTATGAGTTTGAATGGTAGTTCTGTTTTCTAAGGCTATAAAGATAAAGATGAAAATAACTACAAAATACCCTAAACTATATTAATTATTAAACCAGATTTGAAAGAAAATCAATAATTAAGCTCTAAATGATATATATCTAAAAATAACCTCAACTTAATTTGAGACATTCATGAGCCAGGCCGAGTTATTGGATTTTTTTTTTCAAATCAAGCTCGGACCCAACTTGACCAATCTATTTACACAATACTTTATTGTAAAAATTATAAAATACTATTTTATATTAATATTTCAATACTTTAAAAGTTTTTAGATACCTCTAAACTTGAATTGATTTACACTCAAAATCATCTAAAAAACCTAATCCAAAATGACTTGAATTTATCGATTATTATTTTCAAAAAAATATTAATTTAACTAAAAAATAAAAAATATAACAAAACTGTTAGTTTAATAATATTTAATAACTTTAAATTATGTTCAATCTCTTTTCTTACTCTTGCGTTTTTTTTTATAACTTTGCATGTTATTCTTCTTAATTATGATTAAAAAGCAGTAAATAAATAAATAAATTCTCTGCTATTATAATTAAATTCAATTTCCATAATTCTATCTCATATATAAAAGTTATTTTATATTTTTCTTTATTTTTATTAATTCTTATGAAAATATAAAATAAACAATTAGTATAGATAAAAAACCAAAAATTAAATAAGTTTATTTAAAAGTATTTAATTTTTTATATGGTTATAATTTTCAACATTAAGTTATTTAATTTAATTATTGTTATATTATTCGAATGATATTAAATTCCAACGACATAATAATATTTAAAATTCGTATTAAATAGCATTAAATAATAATAAATAATTAGATCATTTAATTTTAATTTTAAAATGATATTGAAAATATTAAAATATTAATAGAAAAATACTTTTAATATAATAATAATAATAATAATAAATCTCATTTAAATGGTCGTATTCGACTATATAGATAGTGGGTTTGAGTTTAGAGTTCCATAAATTAAAGGATGAAGTGGGAAATCAAATGAACAAGATCAACATTAGCATCAAGAGGGAAAGAGAAGAGAAATTAATCCAACGAAGATTCACTACTTGTTGGTTGAGGAGATGACAAAGAGGGCTACTTCTGCATGGCAAAGCACTGACAGTTCGTAAGCTTTCTTGAGCAGCCCGTTCCTGCGCTTGTGAAAGGTAACCAGACGATTGCTGGTGTTCTCTCTATCCTCTCCCCATCTTCACAGATCACTTCCTCTAATCTCTGCAACCAATACGCCTGGCACCTCTCATACGCAAGGTTTCTTATCTTTCTTTTCTTGGTTTGGAAAGATTGAGATGTATGATTCTGTAAACAAGATCAGCAAGTGCCTCGTCTTCTTCTCCTTGGTTTTACCTCTCATAAAACCCGAATATTTTTCCTCTTGCAAGAAGTTGTCATCTAGTAGTCTGCTACTCTTCTTTCTGATTAATCAAGAAAATCTTTTGCTTTCCCTTCCAAAACCATATATCGATCTTTGATGGGAGACAATATTCCTGTGGCTGCCTTGTTGGTGGGACTCAGGTTTCAGCCTAGTGACGCCATGCTACTGGGCTATCTCTTCAGCAAAATCACTAACAAGTCCAGGCTGCATGTTGATCAAGAAGTAATCAAGGATTTTGACTTGTACGGAGAGAAAGAACCTTGGGAAATATGGGAGTTGTACCGTGGGGATAATCTTCGGTCTGGTGAAGATCTCTACTTCTTCACTCGGTCAAAGAAGAAAACTCAAAACAGTTCAAAGATGAACCGCTTGATTGGTACCGGTACTTGGAAGATAACTGGGCCGCCCGAGGCAATAACATATTCCCAATTATCAGCACAGCCTCTGGGGTTCAGGAAAAGGTTTCGATATAAGAGTGAAGTGGCGCAACAAGTAAGTCAATGGATCATGTTTGAGTATAGTTTGGATACTGATCATGATTTGGTGTCCAAGAATGACTGCAATTATGTGCTTTGTGGACTACAGAAGAGGGATCTTAAGGAGGAAAAAGGTTGAGATTGGAAGAAAATTGATCACATGAGAGCTAAGCTTTATTACTTGCTCGATATTCAAATCCGAGTTGTATTACATTTTTCTTCCAAAAATAATACCATATGCTAGTAACTTTCATAGCAATAACGGTGATGAAGATATCCATATGCCATCCATAGAATTCTTTGTCTACAAACTTTTTGGGATCATAATTTGTTCTCATGTCATACAAGAATTTGGGGATGTTTCGTTGACTTTAAAAGTCTTGTTATGTTCCCTATTCTCAGTATTAACCTTCTTAGAATCTATCATATCTATGAAGCACTTGTACAAAGTAGGGACATTAATACAATGTGGATTAGGGGATATGATAATGGAACTGCATGAGATTTGTGATCTGTGAAGAATATTTTTGGGAGTATTTAGCGAAACATGACAACATAGAAAGCTTCTCTTTGTTCTCCTCCTCCTTGTGGACTAGAATGCATTAGACCTTTATACATATATAGTATGAGAGAATAGGCTAAATTAACACCATATGCTAGTTGAGCTTTCATTCAAATTGCTTAGATTTCCTCTTAGCTGGATCACTTTGCTAAATACTGATAAGAATAAATATTAAATTATGAATATTTTCTTAGTATCTTAATAAAAATGAAAAAAGAAAATATACAAAAATAGAAATTAAATTAAAAATAACATAATATTAAATTTAATAAAAAAGAAATTGGAAGAGATGAATGGAAAATGAAAATAGATAAATACAAAAAAGATTAAAATAAAATACCATGTTAATATTTTAATAAAAAAGAAATTAAAAGATAAAAAATGAAAATAGGGAAAATAAAAAGCATATTAATATTTTAATAATAAATTATTAAGTTGTTAAATTTTTACTTCATAATAACATATTGACAAAATATAATGAGTTTCAAAAATCTCAAAAAATTTATGAAATTATGATAAAGGGCAATTTTATCATTTTATTATTTATTCTTTTATTATTTCAAAGTTATTTTACCCATCAAACATTTGAATAATATCGCAATGATAATTCCATTCAATAAACCAAACCACATAATATTCTATTATATCCTTACATGATAATTATTTCATTCCACCCCTATCCCATGTTAGGAATCAAATGTCTCTAATGTTCTTTCTTCCATTTAACGAAGTTTCTATCTTATATATTGCATTAAGTGCACCAATGAGATTAATTCTTCTATAAAGACAAAATTGTTGGATCAAAACTTGAAATAATACAAAATTTTAAAATTTATCTGAAACAAAGCCATTCAAATCCGAAATTAGAAAATTTTAAAATGATCAAAACCTAAACTGAACCTATCCATTCATTTGTCCTATGAATCCATTTCCACATTGAGGCATAAATAAAATTTTCCGTAAATGAAACTCATTTGTAGATTCTTTTTTACGTATAATTTTTTATTATGCAGTTAAATATAATTATTTTTTAATTATTTTTTAAACATTGTCTTTCTTTCCATGATATTATGTTCAAATAAGTTGTCAATGTGAAAAAAAAAAAAAGAAAACAATAAACACTTTGTCCCCCTATCAATGTGATGGCAACAAACAATAAACAGATGGAATGGTGGCAACCACAAATTGCCACAAAATGAGTGTAGCTTAATAAAGATATATCATCTTTCACCAATAAATGGGATGTGACCCAAGAGGATATTATCCAAGCCTTGCAATAAGTTTGAAACTCTTTGCTAGGCAAGAAGGCAATTTCCAATTTGATTTCACTACGAACTTCGTTTATTGGATGTTACAAGGTAATTTTTTTTTGCTTAACCAATCATAAAAATTTTATTAATAATCATTTAAAGACAGTACATGGAAGACCTGTAGAATCCCATGAGTCGAAAAAGGTGCCTCCAAAGTAAATTGACAACCACAAATGATTTGACTGAAAAAGATGATTTACCAAACTTGTGTTTTTAGCTTTTTCAGAAGTTGAATAATCAGGATTGGGAACTAAGGGGCCAAGCTCAAATGTTGTATTATGTATAATTTGTCTTCCAAAAAGTTTAGAAAAAAACAACCTCACTGCACCTTGTTCATGAGGTAAATAAATGGATATAGCAAAGAGGAAAGTGTTGACAAATTTAGTATTTGTTGACAAACTCTTTGATCCCTTCAATAAGGCTAGCAGTTCGGCCAGCATAGTTTGGATCCATGTCCACAGCAATCTTGTTGAGGTAAAAACTGTGACCCATTCCAGGGCTAATCAACAACTCCACTTCTTTGTTTTCCTTTTTCATGGCCTCATAGTATTCAATCTCTGTATCCTTTATCAAGTCCTTCTCAGCAACGCAAAACAAAAATGGTGGCAGATTTAGACTCTCCATGGCTGGGGCTGCATTGGGCAAGTGATCGGATGGTCCTTGGTGCTTCCAATAGGCAAAGCCAGGGCCAAAAACTTGTCCACCATGTCTAGGGTTAAGAAAGGTGATTCGGGTTTGTCCAACTCCGACTTGCTCCGCTCCGCCCTAACAAAACCCCGGACGGATTGGGATCCCACCTGCTAGCCTTAATGGGCTCAAATCCAAGTTCCCAGCGCGAGCAGCCACTTGATGCACTATGTTCCCTCCTGAGCTATCCCCAGTAAGAAAAACGTGGTTGAAATCTGCATGATCATTGAGCCAGGGCTCATGTGACTCACCTTTGGCCAACGATGACTTGAGCCAGAGGAGAGTAACATAGCCATCATCACAGGCAGCTGGAAGCTTCTTCTCTGTGTTAGGATTCAAGCATGCATCAGCTTACTATGTGGACATGTATGTCCATTTTGCTTTGTTGTACTGATTATTAAGTGTCTAATGTAAATGCTTTTGATGTGTTGCAGTGCATGTAACTTGCTTTAACACTTGTCTTTATGTGCAACAGGTGTTTATCATATATTACTTGTATTTATATACTGTACTTATGAAGTAATGAAACAGAGCTTTGAACTTATCATTTTTGTTCCTTAATGCTCTGTTCTCTTTCCATATACTAGGTTTTATCTTTTCCTTCTTAAAATCAAGTTTTTTAACATGGTATTAGAGCATTAAATCGATCCCTGACCACCATTACACCTTAAAGTCATACCTTAGACGTCTTAGTTAATTTCGTTTATTATATTTTTTCACAAAAACCAATGGCTACTTCTACTATTACTCAACAAGCTCCCCCAATCTTTGATGGCACCAATTATCCAGTGTGGGCTGTTAAAATGAAAGCCTTCTTGAGGGGCTGCAATTTTTGGAAAGTGGTTGAAGCTGAGGCTGAACCTACACCATTGAGAGATAATGCTAGGCAAGCTCAAATCAGCAAGTATGAAGAAGACATGGCCAAACGGTATAGAGCTTTGTCCTTTATTCACTCTGCTGTGTCAGAGTCAGTTTTCAGTAGAATTATAGGAAGTGAGACTGCAAAGCAAGCCTGGAATAAGCTTGATGAGGAGTTTTTAGGGTTTGCAAGGTCAAAACAAATTCGATTGCAGCACCTCATAAGGGAATTTGTGTTGCTGAGAATGAAAGAAAACCAATCAATAATAGAATATATTGACATGGTGATGAAGTTGGTTAACCAAATTCGATTGTTAGGAGAAGATTTGAAAGATGCTAAGGTGGTAGAGAAGGTATTAATTAGTTTACCCGAAAGATTTGATGCCACAGTTTCTTCCCTGGAGCAATCCAAGGACATCACACAACTTACCATTACTGAGCTGGTAAGTGCTTTGCAGGATGATGAGCACAGAAAAGCTGCAAGGAGAAATGAGAAAACAAACCTTGCAATGACTGTTCGGGTAAAAGGAAAGGGACATGCTAACATTTCAAACAAAAAGAATTTGAATGAAGTGAAAGAGCAAGAAAAGCGAAGCTCAAGTTCTGGAAAAATTCAAGGTAGAAGGAGAAAATTTCCAGCATGTTCCTATTGCAAGAAAAGGAACCGTGCTGAATCATACTGCTGCTACAGACCTGGGGTGAAGTGCAATGCTTGCAAACAATTAGGTCATGTAGAAAGAGTATGCAAAACTAAACCTGAAGCGAAAGAAATTGTCTCAAATGCTACTGAGAATACCGAGCCTTCAGAGGAACATCTGTTTATGGCAACTAGATGCAACTCAACAGATGTTACACAATGGCTTCTTGATAGTGGCAGTTCTAATCATGTGGCATCCAATCCTTCATTATTTACAGAATTGGACAATCATTACAGATCCAGAGTTAGAATTGGGAATGTAGTTTATTTGAATGCCATGGGAAGAGGTACAGTTGGTATCCATACATCATCAGGGCAGAGGTACGTTCATGAAGTACTTCCAGTACCTGACATCGCACAAAATCTACTTAGTGTAGGTTAGATGATGGAAAATAATTATGTGCTTATATTTAAAGATGATACATGCACTATTAATGATCCATCTGGTGAGTTGCTTATGAATGTACAAATGAAAAATAGATGTTTTCATGTCAACTTAACTGAAGTGTGCATGTAGGCAAGTGGTAGTAACTCTGATGTGTCATCATTATGGCACAAAAGATTTGGGCATTGCAGTTTTAACTACCTGAGTCAATTGTACATAGAAAGTTTGGTTGAAAAGTTGCCTAAACCAAGTCAGACAACATCAGTGTGTGATGTCTGCAAATATGGTAAACAGACAAGCAAACCATATCCTACTTCAAGTTTATCCAGATCCAAGAATAAGCTCAATTTGATTCACACTGATGTGGCAGGGACCATGAGCCAAGAATCTTTAAGTGGGAATAAATACTTCATAGTATTTATTGATGATTTCAGTAGGATGACCTGGATTTATTTCCTCAAATTCAAGTTTGAAGTGTTTGAGACTTTTGTCAGATTCAAGGCAAAAGTTAAAACTGAATCTGGTTTAAAACTGAAGAGTTTGAGATCAAACAATGGTGGGGAATTCACTTCATCAGAATTTGAAAATTATCTTAAAGCTAAGGGAATTCATTATCAGCTTACTGTTCCTTACGCACCTCAACAAAACAAGGTAAATGAAAGAAAGAACAGGTCAATAGTTGACATGGCAAGATGTCTTCTGTTTGAAAAAAAAACTTCCAAAAAAGTTCTGGGTAGAAGCTTGTAATACTACTGCATACCTGTTAAATAGATTACCAAGGAAAAACTTGATATGAAGCCTGGCATGGCAGTAAATCCTCAGTTGATCATCTCAGGATATTTGGAAGTCTATGCTATCATCAAATTCCTGAGAATTATAGAGACAAACTTGATCACAGGTCTGAAGCAGGAATTTTTATCGGTTATAATGACAGTCAAAAGGATATAGAGTCTAACCGGTAAAGTCTGATAAGGTTGTGATCACTAGGAATGTTGTATTTGATGAAGACTCTAATTGGGACTGGTTTGCAAGTGAACCAGAGAGTTCAGCACCACCATTCAGTATTCAGTTCAATCAACCAATTGAGACTGAGCCAGATATTCCAGAACAGAATGCAGATGATGATGAAAACTATGCAGTCAGAGGCACTTGAAGTCTGGAAGATATTTATCACAGGTGTTTAGTTGCTACAATTGAACCTGATACGTATCAAGCAGCAGCGGAATCTAAGGAATGGAGAGCTGCAATGCAAGAAGAGATCAACACAATAAACAAAAACAACACATGGTCACTTGTTGATAAACCAGCAAAACACCATGCTAAGTGGATCTTCAAGAAGAAGTTTAACTCCGATGGTACTCTAAACAAGTACAAAGCAAGACTTGCTGCTAAAGGGTATTCATAGCTTCCAGGTGTTGATTTTCTGCAAACTTTTGCTCCTGTAGCTCGTTTTGAAACCATTCGATTATTATTTGCATTATCAGCTGCATTTGGATGGAAGGTGTTTCACTTGGATGTGAAATCTGCTTTTTTAAATGGTATATTACAGGAGATCTATGTTGAGAAACCAGAGGGATTTAAAATTGAATCTCAATCTGACAAGGTTTACAGATTACATAAAGCCTTGTATGGTCTCAAGCAGGCTCCAAGAACCTGGAATAGTAAAATTGATTCATATCTGGTGAATCTTGGGTTTGAGAAAAGCCCCAGTGAAGCAACCATGTACATTCTTAAGTAATTATTTCCTTGTATGTTGATGAACTTCTGGTGACAGGATGCAATGATAAAGAAATCAGAAAATTCAAGTCTAATATGAGGAAGAATTTTAAGATGTCAGATCTTGGTACAATGAAGTATTTTCTTGGGATACAAATCTGCCAAACTAACAAAGGTATTTTTATATCGCAGGAGAATTACATTCAAGAAATTCTGAGCAAGTTTCACTTGAGCAAATGCAATTCTGTATCTACTCTTGTGATAAATCAGAAATTGTCCATAAATGATGGTTGCAAATTGAGAAATGCATCAGGTTTTAGAAGTTTGGTTGGAAGCTTATTATACATCTGCTCCACACGTCCAGAATTGATGTACT
The DNA here is from genome assembly GCF_002168275.2 of Theobroma umbraticum. NCBI lineage: Eukaryota > Viridiplantae > Streptophyta > Magnoliopsida > Malvales > Malvaceae > Theobroma > Theobroma umbraticum. Next base: position 2,406,373 of record NW_018397269.1, read on the forward strand.
CAATCAGTCTCTTGTCCAGGTTCATGAAAGATCCTACTGATGTTCATTTTGCTGTAGCTAAACACATTCTCAGATACTTGAAGGGAAGTATCAAATCTGATATATATTATGGCAGATTGCAGGAAATAAATTTGGTTGGCTACTCAGATAGTGACTGGGCAGGCAGTGTTGATCACTCCAAATGCACTTCTGGGTATGTTTTTACTCTTGGTAATGTGGTATTTTCCTGGAATTCACATAAGCAATGTGTAGTTGCTAAATCATCTGCTGAAGCAAAATACATAGCAGCCAATGCAGCAACAAATCAAGCTATCTGGTTAAGAAAAATCTTGAATGACTTGACCTTTGTTCAAGAAGCTTCAACCAGTATATTTGTTGATAACAAATCTGCTGTTTCGATCACAAAGAATCTTGTGTTTCATGGCAAAACTAAACACATTAAGGTGAAGTTTCATGCTATTAGGGAAGCTGAGAGAAATGGAGAAATTGTTCTACAGCATTGTTCATTTGGAAATCAGATTGCAAATATTATGACTAAAACTCGTCCTAAGCCCAAGCTCGAAACTGTTAGAACTATGATGAATGCCAAAGATGCAAGCTTTAAGGAGGAGTGTTAGGATTCAAGCATGCATCAGCTTACTACGTGGACATGTACATCCATTTTGCTTTGTTGTACTGTTTAGTAAGTGTCTAATGTATATGCTTTTGATGTGTTGCAGTGCATGTAACTTGTTTTAACACTTGTCTTTATGTGTAACAGGTGTTTATCATATATTACTTGTATTTATATACTGTACTTGTGAAGTAATGAAACAGAGCTTTGAACTTATCGTTTTTGTTCCTTAATGCTCTGTTCTCTTTCCATGTACTTGGTTTTATCTTCTCCTTCTTAAAATCAAGTTTTATAACACTCTGGTGCAAGCCTGAGGTAAACTGACACGCAAATGGCTGGAACAGACCTTGCCAACCTAGTGTAAATGATATAATACTTATACCAGCCAGCTTGGCTGATGCAAAAACCACCCCCATGGAAATGAAGTTTAAAATTCGTAAATTTTAATTATTTTTTTATTTTCATAAACTGAAGATGATATGTATTTAATGATTTTATATATATAATTAATTTTTTTTCAATTTTAAATATCCACTTATAAATTTTCTTTCTTCACTTGTTCTTTTTTTCCTTGATTTCAATAAAAAAAATATATCATTTGAATATTTAACTTTAAAGCTTTAAAGTTATTGAGCAGCTATTGAATTAGACTAACTCACATTAAAATAAAATTTGCACCTAAAACTAATAATTCTTTTTAGCTTAAACTAAGCATTATCAATGCTAAAATGGTGATGGACACATAGGAGCTTGTGGCTGGCTAGTACCTACAATGGTTTCTTTTCAATCACAGATAGGTGTTTACATATTAATTAGCTTCATCTTCCATGGTGTTTCTCACGAAATTCTAATTCAATGTTTTTAATAAATATATCAAATATAAGATTTAAATTCAAAATCAATCAACACAATTCGTATAAATGCATTGATGTAAGACTAAACCATTTGACGAACTAAAGATGCCATTGAAACTGCTAGCTCTAATGGTGATGGAGATAATTGCAACAGAAATTGTCATAATTGAACAGTCATGAATTTGGACTTTTCTAACTACCAAAGAGAAAAACGCATGATAAGGTCGTGCAACGCCTTAATTACCTAACACTTGTTTGTCCTATGCTCTTAATAATAAATATCCAACCATTTTCCATATATAAATATATATATGTATATATTTACCTAACCAAAGAAAATTGACGAGGGAAAATGGGAGAAAATGAGTGAAAGACGTGGAAAGTAGTTGGCTGCTGCCGTCAGTCAAACCCAAGAAGCAAAACGAGCTAAGATTATTTCTATACTCTCTCTCTCTTATTTTCTATAGTGGGGGAACCCTCCTGACGCGGCGGCGCAGGGCAGCCTCTTCGCATTTTCTCTCTTGTCTCTACTTTAGATTCCAGTGATATTTTTTATTGAAATTAAGAAAATGAGATTTTTTTTATTAAAAAATTAAAGAAGAAAGAGAAAATATAAAAAAAAAATTCTTAGGTAAATATTATAATTTTTAAAAAATAATTAATTTTATGTTTAGAAAAAATAATTGTTGAACATCATTAAATAAATATTATCCTTAATTAGTTGAGAATGGAAGAAATAGTTATGAATTAATAGTATTATGAATTTTAAAAAGTGATAAAAAATTAATATATATTAAGCACATAATTAAAAAAATAAAAAATTTATTAATTATCTTAATTTTTATATATTTTGATAAAAAATAATATAAATAGTTAAAAATTAATAAAAATGTGAAAAGTGAAAGAAAATAAATATCTATTAAGAATGAGAAGATAAGTAAATATTTTATTAATTATACTAATTATTATATATTTTTAATATAATTAATTATATTATTATAAAATTATAAACTATGAAAATTTGAGATATAAAGCAAAGCTTTGGTGGCTTGACCCTAGAGCCGACCCTGATCCCTTTCATCTTATATAATTATTTGGGTAAATCTCCTCTACTCTTTTAAAGTTTGATCATAATTTACCTTAAATTCATTAGTATTAGAAATAAACACCTCACTCCAAAATCTCAAACACCGTTAACGAATTTTATAAAATAATTGAAATGTCTATCAAATAATAAAATCCATAAAACAAGAAAAAATGCGTTGTGCTCCTCTTACGAAAACTCTTCCTCTTTTGTCTATATTTTAGTAACCCTTTGATGAATGAATGAATTTTGAATAACCTCAAATTATGGATGAAAAAGTTTGTTTTTTTATTTTTTTTTGTTGCTCTAATATTAATTAACCTTAACCCAAATTTGTGTTTGGTTGTGTATGGAAAGGGGGAGAGAGTGCGTTTTAAATTGCCTTTTAAGCAAGTTTCTTCATCTTATATACTGCATAAAGTGCACCAATGAGATCAATTGTTGGATTAGCATGATTCTTCTATGAAGACATCTCTATTTGGTTTTATGTTATGCCTTCATAGACCCAGAACCTGTTGAATATATATATTTGTGATTCTCGGTGGCATACTTGACATTGAATTCAAATATTAGATTCTAAGTGAGTTAAAAAGTCCCAAACTTAAAACAATAAAAATTTAAAATTTCTCTGAATTCAAGCAATTTAAATTCAAAATTATTTGAAGATGATTAAAACCCAAATTGACCCAGGGCGATTCAGTTCCGATAAATCCATATCCCTCTTGTGGTATAAATTTATTATAAATGAAACTTATTTGTGAATTCCTTTTACGTATAATTTTAGAGTACGTAAATAAATATAATTATTTTGTAATGTTTCTTGGAACGTATCTGTTTTTTCACTTGATCACTGCGTCAAAAGCAAGGCGTCAATGGACAAAAGAAAAAGCCAACAAATAAACACTTTGTCCCCTCTAAGATTTGATTGAGGCTCATCAAATTCGGGAGTGGCTCCTTCTGTTTTTATATGGACTCGACTGTTCAATACGGAATGATACAACCACAAGTTGTCAGAAAATAATGACGCCTCAATAAAGATATATCATCTTTCACCTAACACATGGAGTGTGACCCAAAGATGCTTTGCAAGTTTTCATTTCGTTACAAACTTCATTTAGTAGATGTTACTAGGTTCTTGTTTTGTTATAACTTACCGCAGCTTATTCATAAGGTACATAAATGGATATAACAAGGGGAAAAAGTTGACAAATTTAGTGCTTGTTGACAAACTCTTTGATCCCTGCAATAAGGCCGGTAGTTTGGGCAGCATAGTTTGGATCCATGTCCACAGCAATCTTGTTGAGGTAAAAACTATGACCCATTCCAGGGCTAATCAACAACTCCACTTCTTTGTTAGCCTTTCTCATGGCCTCATAGTATTCCATCTCTGTATCCTTTATCAAGTCCTTCTCAGCAACGCAAAACAAAAATGGTGGCAAATTTAGACCCTCCATGGCTGGGGCTGCAGGCCCCATCGGGCAAGTGATCGGATGGTCCTTGGTGCTTCCAACAGGCAAAGCCAGGGCCAAAAACTTGTCCACCATGTCTAGGGTTAAGAAAGGTGATTCCGGTTGCTCCAACTCCGACTTGCTCCGCTCCGCCCTAACAAAACCCGGGTGGATTGGGATCCCACCTGCTAGCCTTAATGGGTGCAAATCCAAGTTCCCAGCTCGAGCAGCCACTTGATGCACTATGTTTCCTCCTGAGCTATCCCCAATAAGAAAAACGCGGTTGAAATCTGCATGATCATTGAGCCAGGGCTCATGTGACTCACCTTTGGCTAACGACTTGAGCCAGAGGAGAGCAGCGTAGCCATCATCACAGGCAGCTGGAAGCTTGTTCTCTGGTGCAAGCCTGAGATAAACTGACACGCAAATGGCTGGAACAGACCTTGCCAGCCTAGTGTAAATGTGATAGTACATATACCAATCAGCTTGGCTGATGCAAAAACCACCCCCATGGAAATGAAGTATGATAGGCAACTTAATTTTGGCAGTGAGAACTTGCTCCGGTAGATAGATTCGAACTCTGAGGCCTGAATTGGAATCAATAGTCACATCACGAGTTGCTACAGCTTCAATGAATTCTTCATGGGGTGGCACTGCTTCCGCCATGAACTTCACCTCAGGGGGACCTGTCCATGTCCGGTCGACCGAGCCATCGTCGTAGGCTCTTAGCCAACCCGACACCTCATCAACTAGCTTCTTCTCTTGCACCATAATTCTGCTTTGTCTCAGCTTGGTTGTGTTTTAGGTTGGTGACTTAAAAGTTTAAGTGAGTTAAGTGAAGGATGAACGTGGTTGCCCTTTATATAGAAGATTGAAAGGTGTGGAAAGGGGAAATTGCTAGGTTATGCAATAAAATATATATTGCTCTTTATGAATTAGGTTCAAAGGGTCTGCTTTTAATTTGACTCAAGAACATGATCTTTTGAGCTTAAAAAATTATGTGTTTGAAAGGCTTTTGAGTTTCGCCTCCCAAGTTCATATGGAAAAGTTTTAATTATATTTTTTTAATTAGCAAAAGTAAAACAATAAGGTTGGAAAGCTTGGTCATGCTTTTTAGTTTTTCTATTAATCTAAAAGTAAAAGAGTTAGATGGGAAAGTGCTTGTGATTGCCTGATTGCGATCAAGAAATGTAAAAATAATGGTATCCAATTCCGAATCTACTTTTTTACCTTGGAATTTGTAAAGTGAGATGGACCTACCATAAAATGTATATAATTGTCTTGTTTCCCAGCTATTTCTTGTAACAACTACTCAATTATTTCTTGTACCATCACAGCTATAGGACAAGATTTTATTAAATTAGTTAATATTTCTATCCAAATTAATAAAAAAATTCTTATTATAAATACTACTATTGATATGACCAAGCACATGCAATGAAATTGTTTGGAAACTCAGGCTAATTCTGGTCAAGTCTTCCACACCAATTAGAGGGTCTCAAGTCAAGGTCTTTGCCTTCCCATCTCTTTTGTCAGTCAAAGGACGGGTGGCATTATTGATAGAATATGTGCTAGCTTTTCCAAAAAAAATAGCCATGACAAGTGCAACATCAAATAGAAGCGACCAATGAGTGCATGTTTTTCAACAAGCATTTCAGCATTTGAAGAAGTTCAAAGGGTGATGCTGGCATTTTCTTTTGGCTGTGGTGGTTGATGCTGATGGTCACTTCACGTGTCCTGTGTTCATGTCTGACTTTGACGTTATTAGTGTTATGTTTTAGGCCTGAGTCTAATGTGAAATGATTTTTCTTTATTTTGTTTTATTTTGTAAAATGTTCAAACAATTCTTTGTCCGGATATGCTGCCTCTCGGGCCCATCTAGTTTTGACGGTAAAATGAATTCATTTAATGAAGTAAAAAACGTCACATACTAATTAATTTCAATATGCTAATCGTGTTTCAGACGAAATATCAATTCAATCATTTTAATAAATAAATAAATAATTTGAATTCAAAAATCAATCAACACATGCATTAGTGATGGAGATATCTTATCCTCTTAATAAATAACGAAATTTTAAATTATAATTAATAAATCCTTTTCATTTACTGAGAAAAAAAACCCTGTTCATTTGTCACGTAATTTTCTTTTCAAATATATATATATGTCATATATCTAAATAAAGAAAATTAACAACTTTTTTCCATGTAAGAGGAGCAGTGGAGAGAGTCCTAATCTTAGGGGGTTTGAAGGGAATTGTGGGAAAGGACTAGCTAGACGATGGAGATGGGCGGCACTGAGTGACAGATGTGGAAAGTTGTTGGCTGCTTCCTTCAGTCCTATTAAGCAATTAAAAAACGAGCTACGATGGAAACTTCTTGATATTTTCCATAGTGGGGGGAACCCTCTTCTCAATGCCTCGTGAAAGTGGTGGTAAAGGCAAGGTAATTTCCAATTTTACATTTATTAGATGTTAAAGTAAAGAATGTAACATATATATATAGCATAATATTATCTTTCAGAAAATAGTAAAAAACTTAATGCATCTTATTCATAAAAGAAAATTATAAAAAATAACCCTCTTTGTAAGTTTAATTTTAAAATATTTTTTATTATAATTTTAATTATTTTTAATTAATTTTTAACATAATTTGATAACAATGACTTTTAAACAATTTCAGATAAATTAAAATGATTTCGATTTTCTCTATCTCACCATCCAAATAAAAATTTTAAAATTAAATATTGATTTCTCTCTCTCGCTAAATATTATCTATTTCGTCATTCAGTTTATTCTCACTATCTCAACGAATAGTTATGACATCAAGGTATGTATTTTAAGTTCTTCGATTTATTAGTTTATATTTGAAAAAACTTAAAGTTGAGGGATTGAAACTGATTAGACATATATGTAAATTAAAATACTGTATAACTTTTGACAACTTAAATCGGATTATGAGCATGCAAATCAATTAGTTTTTAAGTATTGCATTATTGATTTTTAAGTATTGCATGACTTAATCAGTGAGCTTTTAGTTTTTATGCATTATGTGATTGAGTTGTAAGTATTGTGTGATCGATTTTTAGACAATGTTTGAGTTACATAATATCTAAAAACTAGTCATGCAATATCTTATTAATCAATCATGCAATGCTTTACTAACCAGTCACACCTATCAGCCAATCACGTAATATCATATCAACTAATTATACAATACTTAAAAATTAGTCATGTAGTATTTTAAAATTAATATCGTAATACGTAAAATCTAATCACATAATATCTAAAAATCGATTACTTAATGTGTAAAAACCACCAAAATTATTAAATTTCATTTAGTAAAATCAATAACTTTAAATAATATATTATATTTTATTTAACAACATAATTAACGAATATGCTTACTTGACGAAGAATGCTTAAAATGTTCAAAAGTTTTTTTCATGTATCAAAAATCACTTCAAAATACTTAAAATACTTAAAACGTTCAAAAAATATTTTTCATATATCAAAAATTACTTTAAAATACTTAGAGATTTTTTTTTTAACAATGAATATTATAAAGATAAATAGTTTAGCAAGAATAACTGAAACGATATGAATCGGTTTGAGATGCGTATTTAAACATATGAATCAATTTTATTAAAAAAAAAATTATTTAAAATTAATTTTTTTAATTAAAAATAATTAAAATTATAAAGAGAACTTAAAGGTATTTTTGAAAAAAAAAAAAAAACCCTATCCATAAAGTAACTAAATGATTGTAACAGGGGGAAACAGTTGACAAATTTAGTGCTTGTCGACAAACTCTTTGATCCCTGCAAAAAGGCTAGCAGTTTGGGTAGCGTTTGGATCCATGTCCACAGCAATCTTGTTGAGGTAAAAACTGTGACCCATTTCAGGGCTAATCAACAACTCCACTTCTTTCTTAGCCTTTTTCATGGACTCATAGCATTCCATCTCTGTGTCCTTCATAAACTCCGTCTCAGCCACACACAACAAAAATGGTGGCAAATTTGGACCCACCATCGGCGGGGCTACAGGCCCCATCGGGCAAGTGATCGGATGGTTCTTGCTGCTTCCAAAAGGCAAAGCCATGACCAAAAACTTGTCCACCATGTCTAAGGTTAAGAAAGGTGATTCGGGTTGCTCCAACTCCGACTTGCTCCGCGCCGCCCTAACAAAACCTGGGTGGATTAGGATCCGGCCCGCTAGTCTTAATGGGCTCAAATCCAAGTTCCCCGCTCGAGCGGCCAATTGATGCACTATGTTCCCTCCCGTGCTATCCCCAATGAGAAAAACGTTGTTGAAATCTGCATGATCATTAAGCCAGGACTCATGCGACTCACTTTTGGCCGACGACCTGAGCCAGAGGAGAGCAGCGTAGCCATCATCACAGGCAGCTGGAATCCTGTTCTCTGGTGCAAGCCTGGAGTAAACCGACACACAAATGGCCGGAAGAGATCGTGCTAGCCTATTGTAAATGTGATAGTACATATACCAATCAGCTTGGCTGATGCAAAAACCTCCCCCATGGAAATGAAGCATGATAGGCAACTTAGTTTTGGCAGTGGGAATTTGCTCCGGCAAATAGATTCGAACTCTAAGACCTGAATTGGAATCAATAGTCACATCACGAGTGGCTACACCTTCAATGAATTCTTCATGAGGTGGCATTGCTTCCGCCATGAACTTTACCTCAGGTGGACATGTGAACGTCCGGTCGACTGAGCCATCGTCGTAGGCTCTTAGCCAACCGGACACCTCATCAACTAGCTTCTTGTCGGTATGCTCCATAATTCCACTTTATCTCAACTTGGTTGTGTGCTGGGACCCTCTTTTTCAATTGCCTCGTGAAAGTGGTGGAAGGAGCAAGGCAGCCCCTTAATTTGCATTTCCTCTCTTTTTATTTGGGTTAAATAGTAATATTTTTTCATATTTTTTTAATACTATATTTATTTACAATTTTTTTATATTTGTTTCTAATCTATCTATTTATCAATATGTCATTAGAATATGTGCAAAATCTGTCACGTACGTGTATGTTCACCTAAGTTCCGCGTGACAAATTTCATCTATATTCTAGTGACGTGTTAATGGATGATTAAATTTTGAATAACCTCAAAATGTTGTGGCTGAAAAAGTTTCTTTTTTGCTGATAATTAAGCTTAAACTCAAATAATAAGGATTGATTGAAATTAAGAGGAGATTTTAAATTTGAATTGTAATGTTCTTTTTTGTATAAAAAAAACTTTATTTTTAAATAACAGATAAAATTTCATTATTGTAAAAAGATCATGTATTACTTTAACGATGCAGCCGTACAAGTTTTAAAATATAAATATAAAATTTTAATTAAACATAATAAATAAATAATAATTTATTAGGATTTTTTTAAAAGCATTTACCTTCCATATCCAGCTTTTTGTACAAGTTTTTATTGTGTTAATATTTGGATGCAAGTTCTGCCGAGAATTGGTTATTTGTTATTGATAATCTTTTTTTTATCTAAATAAATAAAATTTCACTTCATATATATATCTATATAAAACAAAATAAAAGTTCTCCTCTCATTCTCATGTTCATCAATCAAGAAGTAAATCATTTAGCCTAAAAATCCAGTTTCATCCCACACTTATTCTAGTTTGCCATGTCAAACAATCTTTATATCCTTTGAGGCTTTTAATTAATGGAATCTTACCAAGCACACTAATATTGTTGACACTTAATTTACACTTGAAATTAACTAAACACACCTATTTTAAAGTTATGACGTGTGTTAAATTATCAAAAAACATGATGAACTAAAACTTGTGAAGTCGATTATTTTTAGTACTTTGTTTTTATCAAAAAAAATTTAAAAGGGAAATTTAAAAAAAAAAGATGGTTAATATGATATTAATCTTTAAATTTTAAAGGAAGGGATAGAGAGTGAAAGGGGTGGTGTAGGGGGAATAGAGGGCTCAAGGAGGAAGGAGAAATAGAAAGAGAGAACTATAGAGGTGTCCAAAGGTTGGGTTATGTGTCGAGGCTCACGAGCTCGAGCTCGACTACTTTCGGTCGAACTTAGGTATGGAATTTTAGGCTCGAGCTCAAGTCTAATCGAATTAGATGATTATATTAATAAATAATAAATTTTTTGTTTAATTTAAATTTTAAAATATACAAAATTAATATAAAAATATTTTGTAATTTTAATAATAAAATAATAGATAAATGGGTGGACCGACTCAAGCTCAACAGGCTCGACCCGATCTATTGATACATTTGAGGGGGAGGACCGAGAGAAAGGGCTCAATCTAGTGCTTGAATGGGTCGGATTGCTTTTATTGATTTACCATTGGTAATGGGAGGAATGAGGAAAAAAGAAGGAAGAAGGAAAGAAAAGACTGGAAAGAACAAAAAATAGGAAAAAGGAGAAAAACTGAAATAAATTTGTAAAAAAAAAGGAATATAATTATATGATTTCTTCAGTATATAAAATACAATGCGTATAAAAATATATTTTACAAATCATGGTTTGGGTTTTGAATTAAATAGGCAAATATATATCAATTATGGTATAAGTAGGCATATATGAAATAAAAAAATGAATAAAAATTAATTATTTTGATTATTGTCTCTTTCATATAACCAATTTAAGTAACATTGGTAAATGAATAAAAAATTGAAAAATAATGGTTAAGGGTTTTTTAGTAGATTGGTTATGTCTAATGTTGTGATAAATTCTTAACCAAAAGATTATAATTTAGAACAATGTCTGTCATTTTGTGGGAAAAAGATTAGAGAGAAAGATGATTAAAATTTTTTTATCATCTCTCCTTTTCATATATTTTCTTAAAAAAACATATATTTTACAAAATGTAAGAAAATTGAAGTGTATAACTATTTAAATAATTATTAGAATTTATCTCCTAAGAAACAATTTCACATAAAATGGTTTCTAAGGGGATAGCTCAACCATTAGGATTCAATATTTAAATTTAGAGTTAATTTTTTTTAAAAGTAAGATTTATAAAATAAAAAGAATTTTATTTTTGTGTAATTCATCAAGACTAGACGGATCTTCATATGCATCAAAATATATTCCTTATTAAATTATTTATCTTTCTTTAACATAAATTTATATTTTTAAGTATATTTTATGATTTAAAAATTATCTCATTTACATTAAACAATAAATTATTGATATTGACAAAATACATATATATATATATATATAATAATAATTTTATGTACACTACAATTGGACTTCTTAATCGATCTTAGCAAAAGGATAAGAAATGGTTAATTTATATTAAATGTTATTAGGGATGTAAACGAGTATGTTACTTTTTTTGAGGTACCTAATCTCAAATCTGTTTAATTAAAAAGGTACTCAAACTTTATGAAAAATTGAATAAAATCGTAAAACATTATCTAAAACTAAACCCTAATAATATAGCATTATTCGCTGATTACTCGAATCCATTAAATGTTTTATTAAAATAACTTAAACAACAATTCAAGTCTGTGTTGAAATTAAGAAAGATAAAGGTTTGAATCTCACAATTACAAATTTTTGAAAGATTATATATAATATTAATATATATGTGTATAATTAGATTCGAGTTTAAAATACCTTACAGGTGATACTCAAAACCTACCCAAACTCGAGTCATGTATTAAAATCCTTATCCAAATTCTCCTCATAATTAAAAATAGAACATTCAAACTCTATTTTATCAAGTTGAGTACCACATATACTTATATAATAGTCAACCCGTTTATATCCCTATATGTAACGAAATCACAAGGGACCACTTGCAACGGGATTTGGGTGCAAAGGAAGTTTAATCATATATTCTAAACCAGCCAACAAAAACAAATTAGTGGCAAACTTCAATGCAATTTAAGACTTTGAGAGCTCCTTATCTATTATCAATGCCCATAATCACCCTTTCTTGGTTCCCACTAACATGGACCACTAATTGTGTTAAATATTGTATTTTTTTATTGTTTTCTTGTAAAATTAAATGCACATAAATCTATTTGAACCCCACTCTTTTAGAAATTTAGGAGATTAATAATTAAATAACTCCCAACCTTTTGAATTTTTAGTGCCTTTGCCCCAAATTTGGGTACCTACTCCCTTCACTTCAACTCGTGCTCATTCATTCTTATCTTAATTTAATAAATAGTACTTTCTTTTAATGGAAATGTGGTCATTTTCATGTTTTTTAAATCGCATTTGAGTACTAATTTAATGATAAAACGTACGTCACAATGTATCTTTATTCAAAAAATTATATTTGAATGAATTCTTTTTTTTTCGATAATTGTATTTTATAAAGAAAAAAAATCAAATCTACCCCATTAATTGAGCAATAGTTTATTCATAATGATAGCACCATAATAAATTTTTGAAATAAAAAAAGTTATGAATTACTACAAAATCACCTGCCATGGAAGGCCAGAGGCACCAACTCCGACAAAGGGGTGGCAGAAGGTGTGGGACCTTGAGAAGGAGCTGGGGAGTTCCTACACAAAGGACACGTGGCACTCATCCGCAACCATTCATCAATACATTCGACATGGAAACAATGATGGCAATCTGGGATACACCGTATGGTATCCTTGGGTTGATACTCCGACAAGCAAATGGAGCATGGGCCGTTGTTGGGCCTAGGCAGACGGCGGCTTTCGCCGAGAACAATCTTGGGGTAGGACTCGATCATGGGCCCGTCTAGGCCCAATACCACCATAACCGATTCCATCTCGTCCATAACGGGTCGCTGGTTCATCCCATTGCTATTGCCGTTGGTATCCCTGCTACCATTACTGCTGCCGCTGCTGCTACTACTAGTACGATTATTGCCACTAGCTTTAACTCTTACGCAAGCGTAGGAAGCGAGCATAATGGTGGAGATGAGTACAAGGATGCTTACTGCAATGGCTATGCCATAACCAAGGCCGACTCCGGTGGTGGAAGCCGGCGGGTCTGCCGTAGACATATATACTTGTAGAGAGAGAGGAAAAAGGGGCAGAGATCTGCTGCAGAAGGGAAACAAGAAGTGTGAACTAAGGGAGCTTGTAGTGTGAGCTAAAATGGTGAGGGCAGGCGGGCAGTGGGCTAAGCCACGCCGTGGTCCGCGGGAAAATATTAAATACGACATCTGGACTTTGGAGTTAATGTTTCCATGTCATTAAATTACAGCAATGCCCATCAAATGATTTGATATTTCCCCGCAAGAATACAATAGCTTTGAATATCTTTGGATGCCACGATGGAAATTAGAATATTGATTTTCAAAATAGTAAATATAGGGAAGACGAATAATGAATTGCAACAATAACTTTGCTTTTCTGCAAGAGAAAGATCAAGATATAATAGGCATAGGGTGAAAGATAGGGATGCAAACGGATAGAGTATTTGATTTTTAAAATACTTTATCTGTTTAATTAAGAAAGTATACGAACTTTATTAACACTCGAATAAAGTTCTAAAATAATACTCAAAACCAAATTATAATAATATAATATTATCTGTTAATTATTTAAATTCATTAAATACTCAATTAAATTACTCAAATATTCATTTAAATAATTAAAAACTATATAAAAGATTAATTTTATACTTATTAATTTATAAAAAAAGAAATTAATTAAAATGACAAAAGTTGTAATAAAGGTAAAGAGGATAAAAAGTTGAAATCTTGGCTTCGAGTGTTACCAACGATAGTGTTGGTGGTAATTGATGAAACTCTACAAAAAAATATTATCTAAATTTATCCCATAATCAAATATGAAATATCTCATCCAATAATGAATTGAGTATTTATAAATATCTATACAACTTTGTATCCCTATCAAGATACATTGAAACTATTGTTACTTTGTCCTTCTTCTGATTTTGTGTGCATAGCTTGAAAATATTATCTCATATCAAAAAAAAAAGTTTTCTAACTCTTTAGTATCTTTGACCCCTTCGTATCGTTTGGGTTTTGACACTTTGACCCTTTTCTCTCAATCTCTTAAACTCTACTAGCATTACCAGTAGCAATAACTAAAAGATTACTTGAGCTTTTAGTTCTCCAATCTCACATTGGATAGTGCTCAATGCATTTCTGGTTTCATAACTTAGAGTATTAATCATCTCGGACAGTTCTAGTTGAATTGTTTTAATGTCATCTATTCGTTCGCGTAGAACAATTTAAGCTTTTACTACGGCTACCATAGTCTCTAACTCATTAATCCTCTGATGGTTTTCTGATGCATTTCATGTGGTCATCATGTTTACACTTTAGATCAACACATCTCGCCCATGCTTTGATACTAACTAGCACGAATTACGCTTATTTACCTTGTATGCAATAGTCTGTGTAATATAAAAGAAAAATATTTAATTAATATGAAATTAATTATAAAATGATCAAGACACGCTATCGTAGAACCATAGAGACAACCTTAAATGATTCACTACAAATATACATTTGCTAGCGAAGTAGCCTAACAATTCGTCAATTGTTTACCTCCTATAAAGAGTTTATGAGATTTTACAAGTATTCTACTAGTAACCATTACAATGCTTGAAATTAAGATATTCCTTTTTTAAAAAGTTTTTTCCTTGAAGACTTAACAAGTATTTTTAGAAATGTCACAACGAGCTATTACATTATTTGAAAGAGAGACCTTTCTCTTATAAGTATAAAAGAATTAATTTTATAGACAACTCTACTTTATCATAATTCCATACAAAATTAGTTCATGACATTGATACATAGGTATATTTTATTCGAACATGCATGTAATAGTAATAAGGGCAATATACTTGTAATAAACAGTTGCAATCCTGACAATATTTAGATTGATTAAAAAAATTAAAAACTCAAATCTAAAAAAATTAGATTGCATTTAAATTTGTTAAAAAATTGATAAAAAATGATTTATATTTAAAATAACTCGAATGATTATATTTTTTCACAAAATTTAAAATAATTTAAAACTATTCTAAATTTAGCACCTGAACGCCCACTAAGTTTGTAACACAAGTCACTTTTCCAGATAGATTCGCTCAAATCCAGGGGACAGATGGATTGTTTTTAAATAAATAAATAATTCAAAGCAGAAAAGCGCCTCATAAATCGAAAAACAACAGAAATACATCTCCAGAAAATCCAACGGCCTCGATTCGTTTTCCGTCCAACTCAAATCTCTTCCGACCGGTTCCCTACGGTTCCCCATAAGATCAGAAAATCAACTTCTTCCCATTCATAGGGAATAATTCTTTCGTTTTATTGGTTCAGGTGAGCATCGATTTCGCTGCGTTTATTTCTTCTCTTCTTATTCTTAGATTGAATTTATTTGTTTATTTGTTTTGGATAAATCCTTTGAATTCTGACTTGTCAATATGTTTAATTGGTTTATTTTCAAGATTTACGATTGTAATTAATTAAAATATTTTACAATTGAATAATCATAACATTCTTATAATTCAATCTGTTTTTCTTTTTTGCTTTTTTTTTTCATATTTTCTCTCAATTTCTCTATCGCTTGATGACTATCCATTTTGTGCGAAAGGAAATGATAAAAAGAAAAATCATATAAACAATTGTGATTATGCATTTGGTTATGCAAGAAAACATTGTATTTTTAATGTGTAATTCATGCTTGCTTTCGTATCTAAATCGTGCTTTAAACTTGCAATTTATTGGCCTTTCTTAGTTTTCAATCACCTTAATTGTGTCCTGCGGTCTGTTAACTACTTGTTTTCTTGGATTGTTTCTCTCGTCTGCCTGTTATATTCAACAATGATATTGGTTTATACTATACTTGTTAGGATCATTTTCTTATTAATGGTGAATTTTTTGAATTCCTTGCAATTATTGTGAGTTTTGGGTAATTTTGAGCTGCTGTTATTGTTTGTAGACCTCCTTCATACTGGTTATAGTCATGCAATACAATTCTTGTTCTTGAATTTGCATTATCATAACGTGAATCTGTAATTATGTATGTATTGATTTTTTTAATTTTTGATGTTTGATTTTTTTTACTCTCCAGGCTTGTTATTTCCTTGGTGATAAATTTGATTTCATCAATAAATTTGAGCGTAGTTTTTGTGAAGATTTCGTGGGTTTGTTGTTATGGGTGCCTCAACTAATAAAGAGAACAGGTTGCCACGGGAAGTAAAGGATGCTCTACAATTGTTGGCTTCTGATTGGGATGATGTGGTGGACTCAAAAGCTTTGCAGGTGATCCCTCTTAAAGGTGCGATGACCAATCAGGTCTTCCAAATAAAATGGCCAACCAGGACAGGTGAAGTGTCACGAAAGGTTTTAGTTAGGATTTATGGTGAGGGTGTGGAGGTGTTCTTTGACCGGGATAATGAGATCCGTACTTTTGAGTTTATGTCGAAACATGGGCAAGGACCTCGCTTGCTTGGACGGTTCCCAAATGGGCGAATTGAAGAGTTCATCCGTGCACGGGTACTTTTGAATTTGCTCCCTCCCATCCCTTCTCTCATATTCTTTATTTTAGATATGAACATGAAGCGATATTTATTCTGTTTAAAATGACTATGCGCATGAAGGGCTTCAAGCTGCTAGTTTAACTATTTTACATTGTAGTATTGGATTTACACAGTGATTCACTGCCCGTCCACCTCCGTTATGAGATTGACTTGCAACATATCATCACCATCATTAAGATAGATGATCTTTTAAATGACTTTTAGTCATCTATATCTACTAAGGACATTACTTGTTCATGTTTGTATGGTGTTTTGCTTTAAAAACATCAAGATTTAGGATTACAATGCGAATCACTTCTTTGTCTTTTGTTTTTTTTTTCCATTAACAATTGTAATTAATAGATACTTTCTCTCTTCTCGACAGCCTGGAGGGATCATTTACTCATTTAGTCATCAGAATTGTCAAATGTGTACTGATATTTGCTTTCTTGCATATTGACTTTCAGACTCTATCAGCATCTGATTTGTGTGATCCAAATGTATCAGCTCTAATAGCAGCTAAATTGAGGGAGTTCCATGAACTAGATATGCCTGGTCCAAAGAAAGTTTGGCTATGGGATAGATTGCAGTACGTTTAATATTTCTTTGTGAATTTGCTAAATATTATGGAGGCCATATCTATCGCCTAATTTATTAGTTTGTAAGTTTTTACCATTGGATAAATAAAGTACATCTCAATGTTTTAGAAACTGGCTAAATGCGGCCAAGAGAGTCTGCCCTCTGGAAGAAGCTAAAGCCTTTCGCTTGGAAGTTATTGAGGAGGAAATCTCAATGTTAGAAAAGAAACTCTCAGGGTGCCATCAACACATAGGTTTCTGCCACAATGATTTACAATATGGTAACATTATGATCGACGAAGAGACTAAATCAATAACCATTATTGTGAGTTTCTCTCAAACTGGATTGCTTAATATATGATTTTCTCACAGTAATTTTGCATAGCTCCTAATTAGTAGGAAAGTTCTAGACAAGGTGGAGTTGTAGGCCAGGTTATGAATTGCATTTTGCAGATGGGAGGACAACAGTTAATCCTTTGACCAAGCTGGGTATTAGGCTCGAAATCAAACAATAGCTAAAGACTAACAGCTGTGCTAGTAGTAGTAAAATTGTTAGTTGTTCATGTGGTTGCATTAGTGATATTCTTAGTTCCTAATTCCTGAACCCTGTCGTTGCCTGTTTGGGAGCAAGTTGGCCCAAGATAGAACAAATTGATGCATTCATGTAGTCCTTTTTTTTTATCATATTAGCAGTATCACTCTTTATGTATGAATGTGTCTACAGCATCTTTGTTCTCATATTATGCATTTGATAATGTCTGCATGGTGTCCAAGTAGAGTTGTGATTCTGCCTGGTTGAATGACATCTAGGACCTTGATGGGTGTCTTGTGATCTCATGGATTTCTCATTGACTGAGGTTTGATGAAGATAAATATATCAGGTATAGCACCAGAGGGAACTTCCACATATCATTTCCTTATTTTTATTCCTTAATATGGAACTAGGTTTATGACTTACCTAAATTGTATTTCTATTAAGACCACAACTTTTAATCCTGTGGGAAGCCCACAAGATTATCTGTCTTCGAAGAATATGACTTACCTAAATTGTATTTCTATTAAGACCACAACTTTTAATCCTGTGGGAAGCCCACAAGATTATCTGTCTTCGAAGAATATTTGCGTTTGACTATTGTAGACGTGTATTAAACTATGGTTAATTCATCATATAATTTAAATGCTTTGTTTGCTAAGTTTTGAGCTTTTTAATGTGATCATTTGAGTTCTCTAAGTCACACCTTGACGAAGTTTCTTTCCATGATTTTGGCTGTGGGCTGTCTTGTACGCTTTTACTTTTAAAGTTGCTAACTTTCTTCAATATTGAACATTAGCAAAAAAAGAAATGCAGTCATGTATCTCATAGTGTCCTTTTAAAATTGAATCATATTTAACTTTAGAATTTGTGTTTGCTTAATATATGATCATGAATTATATTAAGCTTGATAATGAATGTTGTTGACTAAGGCCTTATTTATGCATGCAGAGGGTATGTTGTGCTTGCCTGTAACTAATCCTGCAGAAAGATATCTAATTAATTAGTGATTAATAGAAATTTCTTATGATCTTGAATATGCTGTCTTTTCTCTGTAACCATTTTTTTTCAAAATGCCAAATATCTAATTTCAGTTCTTTGGAGGCTGATTGGCTGCCTGCTTTTATAGGATTACGAGTATGCAAGTTACAATCCTGTTGCCTATGATATTGCAAACCACTTTTGTGAGATGGCTGCTGACTACCATACAGAAACGCCCCATATTATGGATTATAGTAAATATCCAGGTAAACCTTTTGATATCATTTTTCCTTTGAAAGAAAAATTGCTTTTTATTCCCTGAATGATAAGAATTTCTTGGCATGGCTTGTATAGGTTGGGGAGAGCGCTTAAGATTTCTGCGTATATACCTGAACTCTTCAGGTATTTGTTTATTGCATGTAAGATATTGTGTGAGTTTTCCATTGTTCAAATGGTGGCTGGTTTGAATAGCTCTTTTATAGATATCATATGTAGGCACACTCTTGTAAAAGTAAAATCTAAAGAGTAGTACTCCTTGTACATGGAGGACAATCAGCCCACCATTTTTTAAAATTCCTATCTTAGTCTTCTGCAAGATTGAATAGCCTAGCTGCATTTGTGTGTAGCCATCTATAGTTGTTGAATTCTGCATCCAATTTAGTTTATGTTTTGTAAAGTGGTATAAGGTCTTTTCCCCTTTCTACACTTGTCAAGGACTAGTATAACAGATTTTTTTAAAAAAAGTTAATGCAGTTGTAGAACCGATATAATGTGTTTCAATTTAGGTCATTGAACTTCAACTGACTATATATCTCTGAATTTTTTCTATTGTCAGCATCCCATGATATTATCTGTCTTTTATGGCAGGTGAGGAACCTCGAGACACTGAAGTGGACCAGCTGCTTAAAGATGTTGAGCAGTTTACTCTAGCAAGTCATCTCACTTGGGGCTTATGGGGAATAATATCAGTAATTTCCACCCTCTCATGTTGGCTCCATTATTATAACATTACCATTTTCAAATCATTTGATGATGAGATAGAGGGCTGAGCAATTTTGACCTTGTTATGGGCCCTCTCACGATAGTATTTGAGTGGCTGCTATCTAGGTTTATACTTTTTACTAACTAAATTTCTTTAAATTAAATAATGAAAGTTTTAATAAATTATTACAAGTCTATTAGATCCTTTATTGTTTTGAAGAGGGCATTCAAAATTGGGATAGTGGTAGTGCAAATTTTTACAATTAACCTTTTTTAAGTTTATTCATTTCTTCACCAGTACAGCTTTTCTCTCTTTGCGTCCAGTCTTACATCTTCCAGTTCTCTCTCTGTCTTTGCAATTATGCTATTATGAATTTTGTCGAGCTGAGCACATGGAACCTGCCATAAACAGGCTATACTTGAAGTTGTTAGAGGTTTAAATGTCAAATCTTCCTTCTAGTTTGAAATTTAATAAGCTCCTAATCTACCTTCTACCTGCCTAAATCCCTCTCTCTCTCCCTCTCCCTCTTATAAAATTGAAAAGATAATTTTTTCTTGGTAAATGTAGTCATTGACCCAAGAGGGACCAACAATATAGATGCTTCAACTTGTGCTTGATTGTGAGGGAGGGAAGAGATGCCATTAGATAATGGCATCGGCTTGCAATTTCCTTCTTTCTGAGCTTGCTTGTATGATATTGTACCATATATCCTCCTCAGGAACATGTGAATGAAATTGACTTTGACTACAAGGAGTATGCCAAGCAGAGGTTTCAGCAGTATTGGATACAGAAGCCTGAGCTGTTGGGCTCTTCTTGAGCCCCCATCATAAATGTTGGTAATGGTACATGGTTCTTTCTCCTTTCTCCTTAGTACACTGTAGGTATGAACTGTTTGTAGGGGATATTTAGTTAAATAAATCTTGATAGAATTATATTGGGACATTTAGCAATCATGATTTATTTCAGAAGCCACATCACATATTTGTTATTCTTTTCACGATATATGTTCTTTTCTTGAATGCTCATATGTACTGTTTTTCTACGTTGGGGTTTTTATTTTGGGTGATATTTCCAAAACTAATTTGAGGATAGTACAATCTCCTATCTGTGTCTGGTTTGTGGCTACAATTGATTTGTTTATTATGTGTTGTGATTAAAATCAAAAACAGATGATATTGTTTTTTGTTGTATTCTTGATCTTTGAAGAGATGTTTTTCTGGGGGATGACATTCTTGAAATTGATTATCTCCCTTTCTCTTGGGTTTCAATGGGGAGACTCTAGCATTAAAGTATTGTAACGGTGAAGGGACATTTGTTGTGTGAACTCAACTATTCTTTTGTAGACATTTTTAAGGAAAATCTGGAGGACAATCAATAGATGACATTTAGATAATAGCCGGTAGAAGACCTAGATTTGTTTGATCCTGTTAGAAGCCTTGTATCAGATGTGTAATAGTTTCCACGGATCTGATCTTGGAACTTGACATTTTGAATGGGCCAATTCTTGATGAAGTGGACTGAATTTTTAACATGTGATAAATAAATGAAAGCTAAAAAGTGAAAGGAAAAAAGTGCCGCAACATGTCTCATTCCTTGATTATGTTTCAGTTTATGTATGGTGCGGGCTTGTAGGTTCTCGATGCATGCTTATTTTAAGCGTAATCCTGTCGTGATGTAGGAGATGTGCGATTGTGCTAGTCATGCTCCTTTGGTTATCTTGTTGTATGGCATGAAATGACAGGAATATTGTTTTTGTAGGTGAGCATAGAAAAACCGAAAGGACAAAGGAACAAGTTGGTCTGTTCAAGCAAATATTTAAGCTTGGTCAAGGAAGACAGGCTAGTTTCCGATATTTCTCTGTTTCATTAGATTGTGGATGCTGAATCCCAAAACCAATAATTTGTAATTAGCTAAATCCCAGTGGAGGGATGAAATGATGGCAAATAAAATCAGTGATATAATCCTTGAATCATTCATTTGTTTTGAGCTATGTGTAACAATACGTCCTAAAGATCCTGTCATGGTGCCCATTTTCATTTAGTTGGCGAGGCAGTAGTTGAAGTTTTAGCTACTTAGGGTTTGATATTTGTTATAAATTGAATTCGTTCTTTTGCTGTTAACTGAGTTTCTCCTACTTGAAACTTGATTGCCTCGTACGTTTGATTGTTGAAGTGTTTCCTAGATGATGCGTAGTCTGCTTAGGCGTTCCTATCACGTATAGGTTGTTTGAGATAAACAATATAGCCGGCTTAGGATGGACCTTGGAAAATTGAAAGAGTCTTCCAGTTTTGGTCCTGGGGACAGTTAAACTGATATGCCTTCCTCTTTGAAGAAGACAAAGTGAAAGAAGACAGAGCTTAGCAGGATACTCTTTTTTATCAAGTCAGAAAACCATCACAGATGGCTAATGCATTAGAAAACAATACCATATACCCTTAGAAATATTGCGGCTATTCCATGTATATCCTCGAAGGTATGCTCAACTGTATTTCAACTATCACAGTAGTGGCATGCAAGAGCCGTATATAGACAAATAAATTTTAAAAATTATAAGAAATTTGTCCAAAATTTGCCTATGAATTAGTGCTCGGACTAGAAAAGTCTGGTGGAAGTGCGGATTGAACCTC
>NW_018397269.1:2428660-2536032 GCF_002168275.2 Theobroma umbraticum
CACTAGCCCATTGTAACAAGTTGGAATTTCTAAATCTTGGAAACAATCTGATCAATGATACCTTTCCTTCTTGGTTGGGTACTCTTCCAGAACTCAAGGTATTCATCTTGAGAGCAAATGGATTGCATGATGTCATAGGGAAACCTCAAGCCAAATCGGAATTCTCCAACTCGCAAGTAATTGACCTCTCAGACAATAGTTTAAGAGGTAAGTTACCATCTGAGTACTTCAATATTTGGAATGCCATGAAAGTTGCCAATACAAACAGCGTATCCCCATACATGAATGGTAACACAAACTTCCAATATAGAAAATGTCCGTGGTCTGATTATGAAGCTACATTGGCTAATAGAGGCAGGAGCTTATCCCCATATATGAATGGCAATAGAAACTTTCAAAATAGAAAATTTCCGTTGTCTAATTATGATAATTTTGAAGTTACATTGGCTAATAAAGGCAGGGACCTAATATATGAGAATCTTCCAGATTCCATGTCATTTATTGATTTGTCAAGCAACAAGTTCCAAGGTGAAATCCCTGAAGCCATTGGTGATTTGAAGCTAATTCGTGTGCTTAACCTTTCAAATAACAATCTCACTGGTCATATTCCATCATCATTGGGGGAAATTAAGAACCTTGAATCTTTGGACCTCTCTCGAAATAAGCTCTCGGGAAAAGTCCCTGAGCAACTAGCCAACATTAACTTCCTTGAAGTCCTCAAAGTCTCTTATAACAATCTTGAAGGGCCTATACCTCGAGGAGCACAGTTCAATACGTTTAATAATGATTCGTACGAGGAAAATTCAAGATTGTGTGGATACCCTTTGTCAAAAAATTGTGGAAATCCTGAAGTCTTGCAGCCCCCACCTCCCTTGGCCTCCGAAGAAGACGAAGGAATTGAGACTTCGCTCAAGTTTGGTTGGAAGATAGTTTTGACAGGATATGGTGTTGGGCTAATAATTGGCCTGTCTCATGGATACAACTTCACCGCAAGGAAACATGAGTGGTTCATTAAGGTCGTCAGAAAGTGGCAAAGGTTTGTGTAACAATTGGAACGTAAGCTTGAGTTTTGTCTGGATTAGGGTTCCTGGAATTACTGGGTCCTATATGCTTGTGTGTGTGCCTAGAACTTGCTGTTTTATTTTGCTTTTTTTGGATTAAAGAGTAGCATTAGACTGTAGAAAACTCGATTTATGTATGACTATGCATTGATACAGGAAAACTTTCATGTATTTTTGCCTTTATCTTACAGCAGTGGGAAGAAATATGTTTTCTGTTGCTGATTAGCCCTTGATATAGCTAAAATAAGCAAGACTTCTTTTGTTCCTCTTTGAACACTACAATGGGGCAAAAGGTTGATTTGTAAGAGATTACAATGGTATTATATTGTCTCAATTCTTTTGGCAAAGCTTTTAAAACAAAATATTATTATTTTAAAAAAAATTATAAAAACTTAGTTAAACCTTTATTCTTTTATTACATTTAATTGAGTCTTCATACAAATATTTACACTCAATTACACTTTCCCGTGGATTGAAATACCTTAACATATTCATAATGATTTCTGTTAATCGGTGCATAATTAATTGTTTAAAAACGATTTTTTAACAACATTTTTGTGGTTGCTATATTTTGATATTTTCAGAGCAACTTATGTTGCTTTGTTGCACAATTAGTTTCAGAAAAAAGGATTTTAAACAATAAATTTAGCCTTTTCCACATCTCAACATATTTGTGATTTCCTAAAATAATCGACAACTTTTTTCTTATGAAATTAATTATGTTGAGATGTGGAAAAGAAAGAGGTAGCCTTGGACCAAGGTTTAATGGACTGGACTAGACCAAGGCCAAGGCTGGACCTAGTTCAGTCAGCTCATCGTAACAAGGCACGATGACACAATGACATAGTGTCATAAGAGTACAATCTTGCCTACATTATGTTTTCAAGAAGTCTTTTGAGGGTTAAAAGTTAATTAAAATTACTTTGGTTTTCGCTTTGTGCTGCGAATTACCTGCCTACGATTTACCCTATTTCCAACGTCGATCCCTGTTATTGAATTAATTAAAAAAAATAGTAAATTTAACAACATTGCAAAGTCAAATGAAATAACAAATTGTCCATTAATTTAACAATATTGCAATGAGGGAGTTTTAGCCAAGGAGGTAATTTTTCATATATATATATATAATCAATTTTTTTATTAGTGTCGATGAAAAAGTTTTCTCATCGACAACTAAGTCAATCTTTCAAGAAAATCGTAACAATAAGTAGATAAGTTAATTGAAACCAATCAATCAAGTCGTTGTGGTCAAAATCTGTCGATCCTAATCGTGGCAATATATGAGAAAATATTATACGCTTAATTACATTTGCTTAATGTGCTTCCCATCCCAATTTTCATCATTTGAAGGAGCTCTAAATACTTTTTCTACAGTATATCATATCTCTACACCTTGTACCCACATGTACACTTTCATTCTTTTCTTCCATTCTCAAAACTCCACAGTCGTCAATTCTTGATGCTTTGTAGATAGAATATCCCTCTTTGAACATATATCTTTGAGCCATTGGATCACTATAATATTTTTAGACTTACAAAATAGAGTGCATACTCTTATGCAACTTGTTACCTCCAATGATTAAATAAACCAATTAAGAGGAAGGTGAACTGAATTTGCCAAAATTTGAAGCAAACTTTAACGTTAATAAAATTCTTGTGAGATATCAATAAAGATAGCAATAAATTAAAAGAGTTGAGAAGAGATATCAAACTCAAGAGGTTCAGTCCCTCACCAATGACACCTACATCCTCTTCTTCACTAGCTTTCCTTGTCACTATATCTTTTTAAAGTTTGGATATAAACTTTATAAATTAAGGGAATTTTCGAACCAAATCTCACAAATTCTTTTTAAAATTTTCCCTTCCTTTAACTTCAAAAAAGGGAAATAATCCAACAATGTTTTACAAACTAAAAATGTCCCGAGACTGACTGTTTGTCAAATGAATACAATTACAACTTTGAAGATAATGGAAAAGACTTGGATGCAATTAATTTGCAAGTTTTCACCTTAAACACTTAATGCCCTTAATTTTCTTTAAAAAAAGAACTTGGAGACGTTGGATTGCATTAAATGAGAGAAAGAGCCATTGTTTCTTGCAAAATTCCGATCATTATACAACTTGAAACAACTTAAGAGATCGATTCTCTAGTCTACTTAATATCGCTTTTGTTTTCAAGGGGATCAATCCCTTGAAAGAGATAATCAATCCTTTTATGCTTGCCAGCATTCCAAGAAGCTTTAGTTTGACAAAGGATCGATCATATCAAGAGGGTAGCAGCACCTTCTTCAATTTCACAGTTAGATGAGTTGACTTTTGAAAATAGATTTCATTTATATTTTAAGTCAAGAACAAATATTTGCAATAAGAAAACCATTGTTTTTTTTTTATATATAGTGGAAATAGAATAACTTATTGTATCATTTTAAGCCAAGCAACTCCTAAAACATCAGCTAGTAAAAGAGAAGCAATGTTAGAAGTAGTAGACTCAAAAAATACTAAGTCCCAAAGGTAGATTATCATTATGTGTAGCCATCCAGTCGGCACATTGGTTCGCTTCACAAGGTATGTGAGATATTCTGCGATCCCAATCTCGTAGGAGTAGATCTTTTATTTTCCTCAACAAATGCACATTCGGGTCTAAAATATTACTTTCCATCGACAATTTTTGTATAGCAAGGAGAGAGTCAGACTCCACTTGAACCTTCCTAAATCCCCTTGTCCAACACAAATTTAAACCTTGGAATAATGCCCATAACTCAGCATTTAGTGGAAAAGTTATGTCAATTTTATAAATAAATCCCAGCATCCATCCTCGCTTGTCATCACGGATTATTCCACCTGCCGCTGCTTCACCAGGTTGGCCTCTGGCTCTCCCATCGATATTTAGTTTAACAAATGTCTTGCTCGGTTTTTTCCAAGTAATCATCACTTCATGTTTCACCCTTTGTTGAGTTTTGCTTAAGATATCAAAGGCCTCTTTAGTTTTTGTCCAGATTTGCTGCTGTGGATTATGAGGCCATGTAAAAGAGCTATCAAAGATGAGAAGATTTCTCCAATACCAAAGTAGCCATATGGTGTACACAAAGACACAACTCCACTGCAACCCATCAATAACAGTATTATCTTGTATATTCCTCACTATCCATAGCTGTAAGTTGTGACTGAAAAAATCTTTTATAGGATTTTAAAGATTAAGTTTCATTTGACATAAAATATAAATGTCTTGGTAAGATTTATATAAAATAAAACTTGTCAAAATGATTATGCAAGCAAATTAGTTTAATATTTTAACTGTTACCTTCGATTATATAATCCAAAATTATATATCCAGAAAACAAGAAAAATTTCATAACAAGCACAACTCATAAATAGGGGCTGTCAAGCTAACATGGCCCAAGGCCCAAAAACAAATTGACATGCATGACCCATTTAGGGTCAGTTGTAAATTGTGTAATCCCTTCCCTCAATTGCCTAATCATATCCAAAAATACACTATCATGAAGAATTACCTAGCTAGTAAGATTCACAAATGAAGGGATCAACATAATGGGATATTGAAATCTTTCATAGGACAACACTTAGGTAAGTTCCTCAGGCCAAGATAGTGAAGTTTTACTATTGAAAATAATGGAATAAAAACTTTCTAATTATTTATTTATTTTTATCTGATCCACCAACTTATCGAATTTGATTTCCAATTTAAAATTTTTAATTTATCATATTTTTAGAATAATTTCATGAACTTTACCTAAAGAATTACATTTCAGAGTATCCCATCTTCCGAAATCCAAAAGATAACCCCTGAAAGTCAAATGGAATTGACCAAAATCCCAAAATTATTCCAAATGACTTGTGAAGCCCAATTTCACAGTCAATGGACTTACAATGAATGGCTTTTCTAACCCAAAGCCAAACCAACCAAATCATGATCCATCCTCAACAGTCAAGGCAGCAGTTATGATCCAGCCACTTTCTTTGTCAAGTTCCTTTGAGTTTGTTTGTCACCAAAATAGACCCATGAATTACTTCATTGGGCTTCCTTTTTAAGTGATGCTCTTTTCATTTCTAGGTCTCCAACATGGCATACACCGTCTGGCTCTGCAAAAACTTTCCCTATGTTCACTTCTTTTTCGCCTTCAAGAAAGATACCTCCAACCTCTTAAAGCTTGAACTAATGCACATATTACAAAAAACAACTTAGGTCTTTCCTCCACCTCGTCCCTCCTTTGTGGTGATAAATCAATTAAAAGTTTTAAACATAATTCTAATAGAGTAGTCACAGACTCAATATCTTTACATCTCAAACGATTTTAATTCCTTTTGAATGTATTTCTTTCGTAACAAACATAATTTAGACACATGTCTATCTCTCTTTCCTTCTCGACCTCGTTGCTTTGATCATCATCTAAATAAAATTGAGACATATGGTGCGCGAATAATCATGTAGTTAGGTTCACCAAAACCAAACTAAAATTAGTGCATGCTTGCTAATCTAGCCAACACTTTTTAAAGTTACAAAAAAGATCATTTGTAAGTAAGTCGCTTTCAATGTTTTTTGTTTCCACAAGAAATTTCCATCTCGTAATCACCCAAGGTGAAAGGCAATAGATCACAGTCAACTGTTCTCTCTCACTACAGATCAATCAAAGGAAACATAACACCTTAACCAGTGCTTATAAAATACTCTTGATTGAACCCTCCAACATGTGGCCTCACCATCTGTCTGCATGGAATATGGATTGCCATGTTAATTTGGTAACATTTTGATTTTGCTTTTGATTATCCAATGGAGTAAGAAGAAGAACTGCGTGCACGTATTGATTGCTATGTATGATGAAGTTGCTATTGGTAACTCTCATTGATAAGGCAATTCCATTTATTGGTGAAATTTGTCAAACCCTCAAGCCTTTGAAGTCTGTTATATTCTTATGTGGCTTCATTGTTTAACCCACTATGATAAAGTTTTTTTTACTTGTATCCCAAGAGTTTTATACCAAGTGAAAAGGTATATATGTGTATCCCACTTGACAAATGAATTGGATTAGGTTCATGGGTTTGGGATTTTAAACAATTGAATAAGGAAAAATTAGTATTATAAGGCATCATTAAGGACCATTGATTATCTTTATATCTTAATATATAAATTTAAAACTCGATTTAAGTTTAATTATGAAGTACCATTAGCTTTGAAATTAACATTTGACGTTGCATATTGAAAGTAATATTAATTAAATTTTCTAAACCTTTTTGGTTGGACATATAAACTATCCCTTGAGTCCTCATCAATCAATTGAACTTTTCAAGTTCATCCATGATTTGTCAATAGTGCATAATGTTTCAGTACAAGCGTTTCAAAGACGAAGGGCCTATGCAAGAGGGGGTATGACATGGACTAGAAGGAAAAGTAAAGCAATGCACGAGGGGATTGATACATTTAATATTTATGACTTATATCTATATAATTACTCTTCAATTTAGGATTGCACACAACTAATTTAAATAAAATTAAAATTAAGGATTGAAAGAGACAAGAATATGATACAAGGATGAGGATGGAAAATGAGAGTGGATATGTTTATTTCATTAATTGATTATTGATATCAGATTGAAATTCACTTCTCTTCTCTTGCTATTTGCATACATGGCTATGGCCATGATCCCATCAAGTAGATCCTTTTGAAGCTTTGCAAGTTATCGTGATGACTAATTGAGTATAAGATTCATGTTGGTCATAATACTTTGCATGAATTACCTTTTGTAGTATTTTAAACTTGGAAGAAAGAAAAACTGAAAAAAATAAATTAAAGAAATAAAAAAGTAGTTTGCACTTTAAAGTGTTTTGCGTCTTCACCAAAATCACCCTAACCATCTAAAGCTATAGTACTTCTGAACAAGGATGCAATGGCTTGATACAAGAAGACTAGGGTTTTTTCCAGAGTACATCAACAAACAAAATCAATCCAATTTTGGAGTTTTCTTTCAATTTTTTTTTTCAATGAAATGAGAGCTTCAATGCAAAATTAATCTGATTTTGGAGTTGGCATAGTTAATTAGGACAAACCATAGCATGCTCATATATAGCTAGGTCCTAATCTTGACATGAAGAGACACATGTTCTAGGGTTCATATGGACCAGCTTAGTTTTATACTTAGAGATTTAATTTTTTGCAGAGTGAGATACAGCACAATATTACGTGTGATTTGAGTGTTACTACAATATTTTCTTTTTTGAATCTTTTTGATGACAAAGATATTAAAGGATCAAAAGCAATAGTGATCATGTTAATCAAGATCTTAGAATGTGTGTATTTCAATCGTGTCGGCATAATGGGAAAAAGAAAAATTAAAAAAAAAAAACAAAAGTTGGTGCTTTTCTAGACTTAATTGATTTTTATTTTTCAAAATTTTTAATTACATAATTATATTTTGGATACTTAATCATTCACACGATCTCTCTATAGTACACTCAAGCTGGAAAGAGGTGAATTTGGTTAGCTTAATTATGTGATTAAAGACTCCCTCTCAAATATTATTATATAATAAACGAACGCTGTTTGTTAACTTTCTTTGGACCAAGAAAATTAAAAAGGCCATTGATGGAAACAGCAAATGCATTTCTTTTTCATATTCATATGTATACTTTGCATTCTCAATTTTAATCATCATTATTTTATGAGCCAAAATCATACAAAGAATTAAAAGCTACAAAGGCAAATGCATGATTGGTTTAAGGAGATTCATTTTAGAGGAGATAAATGGATCTTTGACCAAAAACCTTTATTGAATGTGATACTTTTTATTTTTTATTTTTTTTGTAAATTCAATAATTGAAGGCCTTTTGGTCATGGGAAATTTCATACAACAAACTTTTTTCAAGTACGCAATGAGAGAAAACAAGTGCTTTGCTTTGCTTAAAGGTATGTCACCTCACCCCATTTGTGACTTTTCTTTTCCGTTCAAAAAACAAGCAGACTACAGATTAAGTGGAAGAGAAGGTGGAAAATAAAAGAACCTTTAGTAAATTTGGATCTTTGCAAGGCAACAAAATTTTTTATGCATGGAGAGGTACTAAGGCTTTTGTTGGATTGGAAAGGCTACCTGGTCTTATGACTAAGAACTTTTAACTTAAATAATCGTCAAAATGATGGAAAAAAGAATGATGCATGATTGGTTGTCGAATGGGTTTTCTTTATCAACTAACGAAAATAGAGCTTTTTTGCTTGGTTTTAAATTGAATATTCACAACAATTGTAAAAACAAAATGAAACATATGACACCCAAAATTTATACAAATTAGGTTAAAACTGTAAGATTATGACAACATTATAGGGAAAAGTGGTAGTGCTAATTACTTTCTTGTATGGAACTAGTAATTCCAAAGCTTTGGAGGGACATATTATTGATTGTTAAAGTTTGAAACTCATCTTTAGAGAAGTTATTGTTCAATTAATTGTAGTAATGAAGATATTTAGTGCACTAACCAAAGAAAAGTGAACAGGGGGAAAAAATAAATGGCATGAATCATTAGAGTGCCACGTCCTAGCTAGATATGACATGAATCTACCTGATAATTATATGGAAGGTAGTCTTCTATAGAAGGGTGTTGCTTAACTAGCAAAAGTATGTCCATGTGTGCCAAAAGCAACAATGTGAAGAACCCTTCATTGCTCCTTGAGCTTTGGAGAGGAAAACGAAGCAGATCACCCACTAAAAGGGTGTTACTTTCTTTGCAATAATGCAATAGACCTTCTTTATTAAGATATTAAACAGATGTTTGGTCCGACTCATAGAAAATTTTTTCCTTTATTGAAAGAAGTAGAAGTATTTAGGTCTCCAAATTTTGAATAGCTCTATTCAGACAACATTTTTATAAGAACTCCAATTGGGTCAAATAGATTCTAAATTTACGATTTGATTAGGGGCCACTTGTAATTCTAAATTTATTTCTAATTTGTCACCTTTTTTGACCATCGTGTGTCTCTCTCGATGTTGATCTTTGAGAGAGAGAGAGAGAGAGAGAGAAAGAAAAAAATCCATTGTTTATAAACTTATAAAGCCATACATACGTGCACAACCGTTGAAGCTGTATATATTATTGATTGCATGATAGGCTATCTTTTTCAAGAAGAATGTTCATAGAATTTTTCATTTGCCTCTCATATATTGCCAATCCTATTGGCCAATGGTCAAGATCAACTTGAAATTTATGGCACTTTAGATTCTACTTTCTTTCATTCTTGACAATGTATGTTGGTTGCTTTGACCAAATAGGATTGAAAATGCATGAGACATGGATAGATATATAGTTACTTATGAATCTTAAGTGCATGATAATGATCTCTAGCAAAAGAAAGTAGATGGAAAAGAAGGAAGAGAAGCATGCGAGTGGATCAATGCTACTAATTAGAAGGATTAATGAGAATTTAGGTAAATTGAAGAAATATAAAGAATAAGCAGGGAAAGAACAAAAGCAACTTTGATTTTTCTTCTCCTTTCAAAACTGCCTATGGATGTTCCAACACATTGACAGGCAGTGGGTCAGATCTCTTCACCCCCACAATTCCTCTTGCCCTTGCAGTTGGTTCCTGTCAACTCTTTCCACAGTGTAAAAACATTAAAGCCAAAGCCTCCTTCAATGTTGGTAAAGTCATCCAACTATCAATGTCTCTTTACCACAATAGTGTTAGACATAGGCCTATTCGCTTTGTTCTTTTCTCTTCTAAACTTTGGGATCAAAATGAGCAGACCACACTTTAGTTTGGCTTTTTATCATGTTTTCTTTCTTTTATTGTGGTGAACCACAGGCCAGCTGCCGATCGAGTTGCCGCACAACAGAGTTGTACATATCTTAATCATTTCGTGATGAATAATAATGCAATTTGTACACTTGACTACAACCAGAAGGTAACGACAAGATTTTAAGGACCAAAGAAAGACCGCATCAATTCAATGGAATCTTTTTATATTTTATATGAATCTTTTTAACTTGGACAATATGCAATCCATCATACAATTATGATGCTTAAAATAAGAAAAATAAGTAAATACTTGACTGAAGATCGAAAGATCAAATGAAGCATCCACAAATTAAAGAGATTGAACCTAGGAGTACAAAGCCTCTAATGAATAATGGTGGTTACATTATTTAATTAGTCAATGTACTCTAACAAGTGGTAGATCTAATTTCCGTATAATAATTTATAAAAATTGAATCTTTGTATTTTTTAAAATTGACAATGTGTCAGTGAACAAGAAATTTTAAAAAAAATCTAGAAACCTAAGGAGAAGATTAGAGAGCATGTTTGGGAATATTTCTTTATTTCTCGAGTAAAAAAAAAAAACATTCAATACACAAACCAACCTTTATATATGCTAGTGGAAATTGCTAATGTAAGAAAAACATAAAGACTAAATTGTAAAGTACCAGCTATCAGTAACTAAGAGTAACAAAACTCAGTAACTATTTACATGTTTACTAAGAGTAAAATTATTTAAAAAAGTAAATTTTATCTTTTACGCTTCCCCTCAAGATAAGTGTGCATGTTAATAACACTCATCTTGCTAAGAAGTGAATGAAAAGAGCCTGGTTGTAGTGCCCTGGTGAACAAATCAGCCAGCTGTGATTTGGTAGGCACATAACATGGAGCAATAAGACCATCTGCATCTTTCTCTTGAAAGAAGTGACAATCCATCTCTATGTGTTTGGTATGTTCATGAAATGTAGGATTTTTGCAGTTATGAAGAGCAGACTGATTATCACATAACAAGTTGACTACACTAAGATGATCAATACAAA
This sequence comes from Theobroma umbraticum, assembly GCF_002168275.2. Classification (NCBI taxonomy): domain Eukaryota; kingdom Viridiplantae; phylum Streptophyta; class Magnoliopsida; order Malvales; family Malvaceae; genus Theobroma; species Theobroma umbraticum. The sequence goes on from NW_018397269.1 coordinate 2,439,521, forward strand.
AATCTTTTAGTAGAAATAACAGCCACATGACTTCACAATAGGCTGCTGCCATTGCTTTATCCTTAACCTCAGTAGAGCTTCTAGCCACTACACTTTGCTTCTTTGCCTTATAGCTAATTAAAGACTTACCAAGAAAAATACCATATCACATAACTGACCTCCCAGTATGTGGAAAACCGGCCTAATCACTGTCACTATAGACTTGTAAAATCATATTAGAAACTGTAGAAAGCAACACTCTTTGGCCAAGTGCACTCTTCAAATACTTTAAACCTCAAAACCTAGGTTGTAGATGATTGTCACTTGGCTTGTCCATGTATTGTGAAAGAACATGGACATCATAGGAAATGTTTAGTTTTGTGAAAGTTAAGTACATAAGTTCTCCTATCAGTTGCCTAAATTTAGTGGCTATCTCTCAGCTGATTCTTTTCTTCTACCTAAGACATCTTATATTTGTAATCAATAGGTGTGGTCACTAGTTTAGCACCTAATAGTCCACACATTAGTTTCAAAAGTTCTATAAGTTTAAGCCAATTAATTAAATATGATCACAAAGAAATCATCATTAATCATCATACAATAAATAAACAAAGAAGGGATATCTTTCATGATTTTAATTTTGGATTAGAAGTTACACAACTCAAAGTTTCATAACATAAATTACTAAATTTCAAAAGATGGACCTCCAACTCCAATTCAACAATTTTGTAGAACATGCTTCTAAAAAGATTAAAAACAAATATATAAATAGTGTAAATTATTGTGGTAAGATAACCTAAATGAAGTATAAATCTAATGTAAATATGGCATAATACCTAATGATAACATTACTTAAAAAGTGCAAACAGCCAATGAAAATAACACGTTGGTCTGACTCAAGCTCAGACTCAACTATTGTCTCTAATGCAATATTAACTAAATCTAAAAAATAAAATAACATATATGGTAAATTGATCTTTGACAAATCTAATAAATTAAATTACAAATAAAACTATAAAATAATTACCAAAATCAAGTTTATCAAGCTCATCCAAATCATCCTCAATCAAATTGGGATTACCACATGCCAATCCACGCAACTAATCTTGAGCACAAATAAGTGCTTGCATGACCTTAAGATTCAAAGAATTCCTATATGCATCAAGCACACGTCCACCAGTACTAAAAGTAGATTTTGAAGCAACTATTGATATGGGAACAACCAAAACATCACGAGCAATAATGGCAAGTATATAAAACCTAAATTGATTGAGTTTCCACCACATGAGAACATCAAACTCATCACTATTGAAACCCTCATCATCCATAAGCTCAAATAAATATTTATCCAATTTCCTTTTTAGCTCTTTTGGCCTAGTGTTTAACTGATGCTTCTTAAACCTATCCAATCTTTTTTTAGTACGTTTTGTGTCATTACCAATCAAAATTGAAGCAACACTATCACTACAACTACCACTAGTGCCTTGTCTCGTGGGTGTTGGACACTCTTGACCACTTTAACCAACATGAGATGGAGGTTGTAACATATTTCTATAACAACAAACAACTCATCCATTGTTTGTGTCACCCAAAAAACATCATTGAAGCTTGTGTAAGAAGATACATTTCTAGCAAAGTGAATTCAACATAAGAAAGCATTTTCCTCAGATTAAGTATAGTGGCAATGAACAACACTAAATTCATTTTGTCCCCATTCCCCCAATACTTGTTAAATTTCTCTTTCATCTTGATTGCCATAGATCGTAAATCATATCATCACCATTTTGCCATTCAATCAAAGTAGAATACACATCAAAAATGGAATCTAGCAAAGAATTAGCAGTTATGTAAGATGTACCTGAAACACTCAAAGTCAAATCATAAAATTCTCTCAAGAAACGAGAAATCCTCCTAATATGTGCTCAATCTTTGTCATCAGGTATGCTATCTCCCAACTTTATTAGCTCATGTATGTAGCTATTATCACATAACTCAAATGATGCAAAAGGCCTTTGAAATTTCAAAGCTATATCTGACATCAAAAACATAGAATTCCATCTACTGTTCATATCCAAACACAATAAACACTTGCTCTCAACTACTACACTAGTAGCACACTCCTTAAACTTAGCTAATCTAGCAAGGAATTGTTTAATATATTTCATTGCCCCTCTAACACAAGCTATTGAGGTATCGATATCCTTTAATCCATTAGACATCACAAGATTAACAATATGAGCAATGCATCTCACATGAAAAAATTTACCTCATAAAATACTAGTTCCAGCAATATTAAATTTTTTCTTCAAATGTCCTATTGTAACATCATTTAAACTAGAATTATCAATAGTGATAGAAAAAATCTTTTCGATCCCCCAATCAAGCAAACATTTTCTAATTGCTTGACCAATGACCTCACCTTTGTGATTAATAATGGGATAAAAGTTTAAAATCCTTTTCTGCAACTTCCAATCATTATCAATAAAATAGGCAGTTAGACACATAAAATTAATTTTTTATATCGAAGTCCATGTTTCAGTGGTAAGATACATTCTACTAAGACATGATCTTAACAATATTCTCATTCAAGTTTTTTCATTAATATAAACTTTATAACAATCCCTAGCAATAATCCATTGTGACAATATATGAAATCTATGACATACTTTGTTATGTGTTTCCTATATCCTTGATTTTCCACAAACTTAAAAAGCAATTCATCCAAAATGATCATCTCAGCTAAACTCTTCCTAATTGTCTCTTGATCAAAATTCCAACTACCCAACTCATCTCCTCTCGAACTACAAACTAATTCCATTTACTTGTTCTCCTCACTATCATGAACCAATTTCAACTTTGGACAAACTTTAATATGATTATTCAATAAAGATGTTCCATTTTTTAATATCAACACAAATTCTTTACCACAATGAGAACATTTAGCCTTCTTATTACCTTTTTTATCAACAAATTCGGTGAAGTGATCCCACACAATTGATGTAGATTGAGGTGGTTCCCTTTACTTCCACACTTTGCTTACAACCTTACATATTTTGTTGGCTTCAGTAGAACTAGTAGTAACATGAGGTGTAGATGTTGATGGTGTTGATGTTGATGTTGGTGTTGGTGTCTCCCTAGTTACCAAATTTGTTTCCTCATTAGTTGACATCTAAAAAAAAAACCCAAATATTAATTCTACTCATTAATTCTAGCATATTGCTAATCATTTTAATTGAAAATCCAAATAATAATTCTAAACATTAATTCCCAAACATAATTCGTAATATTTAATTCTAGCATATTGCCAATTATTTTAATTGAAAATCCAAACAATATTTATAAACATTAATTCCTAAAGATAATGTTAATTCTAGCATATTACCAATCATTTTAATTGAAAATCCAAACAATAATTCTCAACATAATTTTTAATGTTTAATTCTAGTATATTGACAATCATTTTAATTGAAAATCTAAATAATAATTCTCAACATAATTCCCAAACATAATTCTTAATGTTTAATTCTAGCATATTGTCAATCATTTTAATTGAAAATCCAAATAATAATTCTCAACAGAATTTCCAAACATAATTCTTAATATTAATTCTAGCATATTACTAATCATTTTAATTGATCGGTTTCTTGATCAGTTCATCCCTTCTGATGACCGAACCAATCGACTGACGAGGCCGGTCGTTGCAACCCATTGAGCCAAACTGTGGGTTGCAACAACCGACGGCTGCAATCAGGTGCTCAATTGCAACCGACCGCTACACACTGCTAAAGACAACTGGCTTTGTTCATCCCTTGTTTTGTTCACATTAAAGTTAAGTGGCAATCTAAATTTATATTTAATTTCAAATTTATTAAGAATATTGAAGCCAAAGTTTTCAAAAGGAAGGTGTTTAAATTCATACTCAGAGATCCGATATCAATCTCTAACTATGCAATACAATTAGTAATTTTGTCATGGAAAATAATACTTAAGTTAATTAACTACTTATTTCATGGAATCTCTAGATCCAGCATTTTCCTAGTTCCATCTGCCAATGCCATTAGCGGCAGATGAAAAGGCAAATTAGTGGAATCCCCTCAACCAAGCAACTCCAACCTCTTTTCACAAAAGCTGCAATCAGTCAAGTAGCAAAGGAAATCTATATATTATTTATCAATAAAGAAAATCCCCAAAGTATTGTGAAAAGGAGGCTGAACTTGTGAAGTCATGGGATCCATCCTTTTGTGTAGCTCAATTGTTATGTCTCGGAACTTAAGCTTAATCTCGTACGACTTTAAACATTGAAAATTACAAAGCATTCTATTTCTTCAAAAAAAAATTTCTCATTTCTTTCTTTCTTGTGCTTTTGCTTTTTCGAGTTTTTAAACTTATTTAATATTTATTTTTAAAGTTTAAAACTGTATGAGCTTAAATTTAAATTTAAAAAAATAAAAAAAAATTAAATTAAAATTTTATTTTCAGAGTTTAAAACTACATGGGAACGTAACACAATCCTATTAACTGTCACATATAGGGAAAAACTTCATTAATAAATCCTTTCGTAGGGCATCAATAAAACAGAAAGCACCTAGGCTATAATCTTTGTAACTGGGAACACTTACTCCATGTTTAGCTACAGTGTTAGCAAACTAGTTGTGTTGGGTATTGGGACAAAGGGTCAGAGACAAAGCTAGAACAACTAATCCAAAGACAAGACATGGTGTAGGCGTGAGAAAGAGGATGGTTACCGCTGCTTCACTCATGCGCCTAGTCAGTTTCAACTATAAATTATCTAAATCTCTAAAGGTCCCGTCTTCTATGCAAACTCCATTCCTTTTCTTTTTTTTTTTCCCTTCACTCTTTTAGGCCCCCCTCTTTGTTCTTTGTCTTTTTCCCTAACCCCACACATCACTCTTTCTTCTCCCAATCTTTATTTGGAATAAAATCATTCATAATTCTTAAGATTAAAAAAAAAAAAGATTTGCTTCATTATTACTAAATCTTCTTCCATTTGCAAAATCTAAAGTTTTTTTATTTGTTACGATATATCAACATGTAATGTTAAATGCTAACTTATATTTAACTCAAATACTTTTTGTCAAAAATTTAAAAATATGAATATATGCTAAGCTTTTAAGATGGAAAAATCGATTATTAAATTTAGAAAATATAGCTCTACAATTTCTTCTTTTCAGTATAAAACCTCAGCATGAATGAAAGAAATCAAGAGATTTTAATGTCAAGTTCAAAGAATGTATCTTCTTTTCTTTTTACTTTGTCATCAAGATATATTTTATATCGAAAATTCAGATGCTGCAAGAAAACAATGTACAAGTTAAAAAACTCGACCGTTCGTTATGAAAAAGAGTCATTATCAATGTTTTTTATCTAGACGTGATCAATCAAATAATTAATTAAATTAGACATATTGTTTCGTTAAAAGATTTGGATAAATTGAAATGTGTAGATGATTAATTGAAAATTTATGCATGGCAGAGTTTTACATGTTGGAAAGAAATTGGGGATGGCATGGCGGCCAAATCTTTTTAACCCACTAAAAATGCTTGCTCCACAACATTTAGACACCATGTTGGCTGAATAATCAACACTGTAGAGAATGGAAGAGATGGTAGAATATATGTTTTGCCTAATTTCAAGATCTTGATTCTCTCTCTCTCTCTCTCTCTCTATTATAATACAAATAGACAAAAAAGTATGATATATAGCCATAGAGTTTCACTTTAAGCTTACCTCACCTACACTAAACCATGCAGAAAGTGACTCAGATACCCCACCACTATTTGCCACGTGGTTTCCACCTCTCTCTTGCTTTTAGAAAAAATAAAAATTAATTAATAATATAATATATAATTAAAATGCCAAACCCTCTATTCCTCTTGCGTATTGAGCATAGCATATAAAATGGATAATCATAAAGAATAACTTTCCATGAACTCACTCGGTTTTATGTCACCGCATCAAATCCTGCCTCACACGTCAACTATTGATTCAATTATTTGGTGTGTCATATACATCATACGAGTTGAATAATTTACAATCATTTATCAATGATATACTATTCAATAATTATTTTTTTATTTATGACCTTTTTTAAAATATTTTATTTTTAGTTTTATATTTATTTAAAATTTTTATATTAATATTTTGCGCGTCATATTTATTTACGTCGACACACATATGACATTGATGTGGTTAAATTTCATTAATATTCAAGAATTTATTGAGAGAATGTCGAATTTGAGAACAAAATTTGGAAAAAAAATGCGGATAAGGTAAACAATAAAAATGAAATATTCCTAAGTGGTCTACAAATGAAATTTATTTGTAAAATTTAATTCTAAAGATAAAAAATTGTGATGAAAGCAGCAATTAGTAAAGCATATAGCCTTGCTAAACTTGGCTCATAGAATCATTTGATTTGCTGCAGTTGAGAATAAGGGATTGAAAGAGGTCTTTGATGGAATAGTGCAATGTAAAAGATGGTTTATCATATTGTTGGAGTTTAAAAACTTTGTAATATATGCCTTTACCTAGCTTTTTTTCAGGTAAATTTCCCTATAGTAAAGTAACATATTGACACATGCACCCACACATGCCTGAGGACATGGACAGTTCCCTCCAGACCATTATAAATATGTGTCCCTTCCTTGCCTTCTCCTTTAGGGAGAAACATAAACACTTGTTCTCAGGGTGTTCAATTCTTCCTCTCTCTTTTTCTCTGTCTTTCTTCTCAGAACTGAGACTCTCTCTTTTCTGAATTTTTCCAACAAATTTCTCCCAGATAGTTAGGAAAAATGGAGAAGTTGAGATGTTGGGGCCGCTCCCTTGAGAGCTCCAAACCTTACATTGCAATGATTTCATTGCAGTTCGGCTATGCAGGCATGAATATTATCACCAAAGTTTCACTAAACAGAGGCATGAGCCACTATGTCCTGGTGGTCTACCGGCATGCTTTTGCAACCGCAGCCATAGCTCCCTTTGCTTTGATTTTCGAAAGGTTTGAAGAACATTGAAATATATAGATAGCAACATGATCAGTTCATACAAGAAATATATATATGCTAAATATAACTATGTTTTAACATTTCAGGAGAGGGCAACCAAAGATAACATTCCCAGTTTTCATGCAAATATTCATTCTGGCTCTTCTGGGGTTAGTTTTTAGCTGAAACCCTTCTCTTTCAAACGCATTGATTTTGCTCTGGAATCTTAAAGTAAAGCAAAGTTATTGTTTCCTGATAAAAAAAACACAGGCCGGTGATTGATCAGAACTTCTACTATGCTGGGTTGAAATATACATCTCCAACTTTCTCATGTGCTATGAGCAATATGCTTCCTGCAATGACATTTGTCATGGCTGTTATGTGCCGGTATGCGCATGAATCATGATCAGTAACTGGGATTTTCTTTTTCTTTTTTGCAGAATAGATTTGGTTAAGGCTGACTAACGGATTCAAATTTAAATTTTGTTTGGTTTGGTAATGAATAGGATGGAGAAGATTGATGTAAAGAAAGTGAGGTGTCAGGCAAAGATAGTGGGAACATTGGTGACAGTGGCAGGGGCAATGTTGATGACATTATATAAAGGACCCATTGTTGATTTCTTTTGGAGTAAGACTATCCATCCTGGGCAGTCTAACGGCACTGACACTGCTGGAACTACTGACAAAGATTGGGTCAAAGGCTCCATCCTCCTTATCATTGCCACCCTTGCCTGGGCTTCCCTCTTTGTCTTACAGGTAATTAAACAGCAAAATTTTAGAAAAAAAGAACACCCCCCCACCCTCCTCGCCAACAAATTAATTAACTTCAGTGTTTAATTGTTATTATTACTAGGCAAAAGCATTGAAGACATACAAGAATCATCAGCTTTCTCTCACATCACTAGTGTGCTTTGTGGGCACTCTACAAGCTATTGTTGTGACATTTGTGATGGAGCACAAGACCTCAGCTTGGCAAATTGGCTGGGACATAAACCTCCTTGCTGCTGCCTATGCTGTAATAAACCTCTCTTTCTCTTTTCTCTCTGTCTCGATTTCTATATAAACATATAAAAAAAGTGGCTATTTTGTGTTGTCTCTATTCTAATTTTTTTAATGTTTACAGGGAATTGTCACATCAGGCATATCATACTATGTTCAAGGAATGGTGATAAAGAAAAGAGGTCCAGTATTTGCCACTGCTTTTAGCCCTCTGATGATGATCATAGTTGCAATCATGGGTTCATTCATCCTGGCAGAGAAGATTTTTCTTGGAGGGTAAATTTTATTTCTCCTTCACTCACTGTTACATTTTTCTGCATGCATGCATGTATCCTCTCTTACATATGTTTGTATAGCTGGTTTTGCACTTATTCCAATTCATTGTATCCCCCACTTGTACCAGGCTTAATCATTAGATACAATTTTGTACTTTTATTTCATAGAGTGACAACCACTGATAATTGAATATTTCATCAAGCATCACTTCTCTTTCATTGTTTCCTTATAACATACAAAAATAAAAAGGAATCACTTGCATGAATTAATTTGGTTTTAATCAATCACAAAGGAATTAATCATATCCCCTTGTGGATTAATTTGCAGGGTGATAGGAGCAATCTTGATAGTTATAGGGCTTTATTCAGTCCTCTGGGGAAAGCACAAGGAAAACAAGGAGAAAGAGGTTAATGAGGAAGAGATCCCTGAACCAGTTAAGATCCAAGCAAATGGCAACACAATCCTAGTAATTGAAGATATAGAAGCCAGTGAAGTTGAATTGAAAAAATTAGCAGAAGCAAACAAGCTGTCAGCAGTTGCCATTGCCATGCCCATGCCAGAATCCCCCATGAAAGCCAACCAAGACCAAACATCATTCAAAGTTTAGTTCTACCATTAAGGGATGGGGTTTTTTGTCTTTACATCCCCATTTGTTTCTATCATTTTTAAAAGGTGTTAGATATATGTCATAATTGGGCCTTTTTCTTCTTTTTCTTTTTGATGTTTTGGTATTATAAAGTAATGTTGTAAGCTAATGCTGTTAGGGACCCTTGCACTGAATGAAAATGAGAGAATCCCAGAATCCCTTTCTCTTTTTTTCTCAGAATTTGTGTCTCAAATGAAACAAACTTTTTGGTTTGGGAATTTGCTTCATGTGAGTACATACATAGCAGAATTGCTGACGTCTGATTCAGATTCCACTAAGGTGTGCTAGTGGTTGACCCTTTTTTTTTTTTTCCCTGTGCTAGTTGAGGCCATGGAAATGGCAGAAATTGTTCCAAGAATCTCAGTTGCATCTTTTGTTTTTGAATCTGATGCTTCCATTCATTTTCTAATCAAGAATCACATCCAAGCTACTAGATAAAATGCACCTGTGTCATCAAATAGCAGACAGACAGATACAATTTGGGTTCAGTTGTTATCAACTTTCTAGGTGTTCCTTCTCCCCTTCAACTTATTGGAATGATAAGCATACATAATTCAGGTGGCTGCTGATAAGTAAAATCACTCACACTCATTATATTCTATGGAATATTGGGTTTCTGTCATATGGTATCATGGGTTTCTGTCATATGGTATCATGGATACTCTTTTACACTGAATTTTTGTCCTTCAAATATTCACTAATCACAGACACTGCTATATACATATACATACATACATATATATATATACACACACACATGTATCTTTCTCTCCTCTTCATGTATCAGATCATTTAGTGCAATTTTTTTTAGAGAATTGCTTGTTGCAGTTGTGGTGGTGGCTTAGTTGAGTTGTCTCCCAGTTTGCAAAAAATTCTAAGGTTTCAATCTTAAAGTTCCATAGGCAGATTGATTAGCATAAACTTAAAAGACCCCATTGCCCACCTAGCCTTTTAACAAAATATGTATTATTGTGAACATCTATTATTTAGGCCTTAGGGACATTAACATGTTTTTAACAAAGAATTTCATTAAGAAATTTTACAATGACTTGCAAAACAGGTGATGAATAATAGAGTTAATTAGGTACAATACAATTAAAATTCATGAATTATTTAGAAAATTTTAAATAAATCTTTATTTTTTATTACATTTAATCACGTTCTTATTTTTTTATTTTAGACCAAATATGCTCTTACAACTAATGATAGACTAATTATTGTTAATCAAAACGTTATATATCATTTTATGCCATCTGATGCTAGCATGTTGACATGTTATCGTGGATGGCGAGGCGTTATGCTAATGTAGAATGATGATATAACTATATGATATTTTTCAACCTATACTTTAATGCTATGTCAGTGCCACAAGGATATAAAAATTAACAAGTAGCATTTCAACTACCGATACTTAATCAATCATAAGTTATAAAGATCTATTTAATTCAAAATACAAGTACGGAGGTTTGGTTGAACATAATAGAAGAGTAAAAATTTATTTAAATTTTTTTTAATAATTTAAAAAAAAATTAAAATATTATACCAATTAATTACAAACACTTTTACAACACTTCACAGTGATTTATTTCATTGCAAACGTATATTATTTCACAAAAATAGTCTTGTACGTGTAATGTAAGATATAAAATTTGATTTTAGATATTCACATCTTCATATATTCTAGATGATCTACTTACATTATATACATTCCGAACCATTGATTAAATAGTGAATATGTATATCCCTATTCGAAGAAACTAAGCTCGAATCTTTATTCCTTTAATATAAAAGAAAAAATAATAATCTAGCTTATGTGCAAGTCATCTTCATTAGAGATATGATCCCTTTGAGATACCTAATTTTATGGATTTGCTGGTATTGCATGTAAGGGAATCTATGAGCTAGTTGACATATACAGCCCCACCTGCATGTATGATGTTACATATTCCAAAGAAGTCTGCCTCCCATCTGCCAAACTGTTGACAACAATCAAAGTTAATCAGCATCTTCATTCTTTAAATTCTATTCTCATTTCTCATCAATCCCCCCATCTTGATTATGTCATTCCAGATTAAGGAGCCGTCGACACCCACGTCACTTATCACAAGAATATCTTCCCACTGCTACATGCACCCAATTGAAGGCAAATTTGGTCAAGGAAGTTCTGTTTTGTCTGGTATAGAATAAAAATTAAGACCCAAACCTTCCTCCTTTAATAATAATCGATAATGGTTTTTTTTTTTTGAATAGTACGCATTTTATTGTTTGGTGTCAAAACCAAAATAAAATTTAAGCTTTGTGAGTACAAATACAAATAAAGTAAAAACCCCCATTAACTAAATATCCAAATTTGGGATATCTGGATGTATTAATGTTGTCCGAAATACTTCATTAGTGTCCGAACTACACTCCTTGTTTTAACTTAGCGTGTTGCCTGATTCAGGCATTACTTTAATGTTGTCCGAAATCAAGCCGTACTCTTGTCAAATTATCCTAATTATCGATATCCGAATATTTAACTTATTGATTAATGCATGATCTTTTACTTAAAAAGTAGGGTTCAAATTCTTTTTCTTTCAATTAAAAAAAAACCAACTAAGGGTTTATCGATTGTAACTAAGCTGCATTCTTCAAATCACTAGTTATGCATAATGTAACGGGCTTCATTGTTTTTATCATTTTTATTATTATTATTTAGAGTTGTTTCTCATGCGTTTTGTTTATCTTTTCAGTTCAACATCTTAGACTGTGAAACTTTGTAAACTACTTTCTTCAAATAAGATAAGCTTGTTCGAACCAAAAAAAAAAAATAGATGGAGAAAAAATTGGGATTAAGTAATGAAATATAAAGTAGCATCCATATTCCATAAGCATGGTTCCAAATAGATAGAATTTATGTACTTTCTGTGACAAATTCTAGATTTAAAAAAAAATGGATTCATGCAGCATATTTTGTTAGTGGCCAACTAGCTAGCTAGCTAGCTAGTGCTTTGTTTTCTGGGGGTGTATGGCTGCCAAAGAATATTACCATAACTCCTCTTTGAATCTCTTTGGCTTTCTGTCCACACAATTCCATGTTAAGATATACATGCCTCTCATCCTTCTTATCTTTTACTCAAAGTGATTTAATATCGTGTAAAGATTTTTAAGCAAATCTTACACCCGAGCATTTGATTTAACAATAAGCATATGTATCCTTTTACTCAAAAAATTTAATTCTGGGTTCTCATTTCCCGAGTCAAAAAAAAATTGTACAAATGTTAATTCTTAGTTTCATATTATTTTTCAAAATTTTAATTTGAAAAGTACTGTTATTTAAATTTTTAATTACATTTTTTTCACTTTTAAGGGTAATTAATAAAGCATAGCTATGGTTAGTGTATGAGATCTCTATAGTTGCAGCTAAATAATGTTTTAACAATTTTACGTCGGAAATTGCTGTCGAAATTCAAATTTGTTAAAATGAACAAAAGAAACTTATATATTAAGTTAGCTCCTATTGCACTTGAATTAAACATACAATTAATTAATATCTATTAACTAATAAATGTTGCTTGGGATAAATTCGATCACCTAACTAATCAATCTATATTCTATAAATATTTATATGATTCCTTTAGAATGTAAGCATATTGGAACAAACTGACTAAGCAATGGATATGTGCACTTAAAGAAGTATGAAGAGAATCTTCCCTTCTTTTTCCTTTCCTTCCCTTTGTACTAGAAAGAATCATCATTTCCTTTCCTTATATTAACAAAGTTTTTTTTTTTAATTTTTTTCCTCTCTTATCCATCAAACAGTACATTATAAACTAAAATTAGTATTTAACATATATTTTTTAAAAACAACTGAAATTTTTTCTTTTAAAAAAAATTATATATATACTGAAAAAAAAGGACCAAATATCGATAAGTAAACTCAGCATAACATTACAGTTTTTTTTTTTAATTGAGAGAAGAGATATTCGAATCTTGCTCTCTAACTAAGAGAAACATGTACTAATTAATGAACCAAATACTCGAGTACATCGTAACATTACAGTTAGTACTCAATAAATGACAAGAACTGGATTTGTGTTGCAATGAAAGCACTATAAAATTTCAACCCAGCAAGGATTCATGCCAAATTGGTCAAGAAAGATGTAAAAGAGAAGTGAACTACTTTGGCAGAATACACAAAATATCCCATTAATTGAACATCTTCCCAGTTCTAGTTTGCTGGCTAGAAACCATTTCTCTTTGTTTCCTTTTGCCTAATTAAAATTCAAAGTACTAAACCACTCTTTGGTTCACTTTTACTATCAGTATAGTATTCCTGCCTATATGATATTCTTAGGAACTGTGCACATCAATGATTATTCTTGGCTGCATATAACAAAAGTCAGCTTGCCTATATTTCAATGTTTTTATTCTGCAAATGATTCTGAGTTAGTAATGCCACCAACATGTTCATACCAAGCAGAGAATCTCACTTAATTATCTCTTAAATATCTTTCTATATTTAATTCAAGATTTTTTCTCTTATATCTTGATTTTATATTATACATGAGGATTTAAACGACTCGGTGAAAGGAATTCTCTCTTATCTCATAAATCTCACCCCATCATTTAACTCAGAATTTAAACTCGAGATTTGGATGTCTCGTGGAATTTTTTTTTTCTTTCGTTTTTTGTCTTTTTTGTTTCATGGTGCTTTGTAATGAAATATGAAATTCAAAATGTGAAACCTATTGGAAAATGTATTATAAACAGCACAGAATCCACTTGGAAGGATTAATATTAATCTGCATGGAAATCACTAAGTATGATTAATACTTATCTAATAGTGATCGATTCTCCACATACATTTTAATTAATTTTCACTAAGATAAGATCTTTCTTACATAGTATGTAAGAGTCCATTGTCCCACTTAATGGTGACACTCAACTAAACCTTAATCCATGTTTTAGAATATTAATTAATTAATCCCCTTTAATTTATTGCTAATGCTTTCTTACCTAGAAAGGATTACTGTACAGGTGCTTTCTGTGCCCTCTGCCCTTTAGCTTTGCATAAGATAGATAATATATACATAAATTTCATCTTATTCATAAGAATTCATTTGAATTAAACAATGAGAAGTAATCTTTTTCCATCTCATAAAATCCACTCTGTCAATCTCAAGATATATATATATACAAACTCGAGGCCTCCAAGATGAATCGAATCTCGAATCTTACCTTTATACATACATACATACATACATACATACATATATATATATATATATATATATTGAAGTAATGAAGAACTTGTGTTCTTCCCCAAATGCTTCCACTTGAATGTTTAAACCAAAAAAAAAAAACCCTTGTGGAATCTGATTTTGTTGCAAAATAGAAAGATATGGGAAATAAATCCCTCTCACCTTTCTCTATGTTGTTTTTTATTTCCCTTCAAGTGGAGAGTGCAGACTTATCTGAAAGAACCCACATCTTATAATGCTCTAAAAGCAACTTACTATGCCATGAATCATGATGTCAACCCTATAAGAGAATTTATGCTTTAAATACGTCACATAATTCTCTTGAGGAATATTCTCTTCTATCTCAAGTAAGATTCAAGAGCTTACTTTTTCTAAAACAATATTAATTTGTCCAATAATTTGTCTAACATAAAACATATCAAGAAGGGTAGGTTTTCATACGGATGGAACATATCGATATGCTTTTTGTTTCCATTTTATATAGAAAAAATTTTAATTAAATTGATTGATTATGGATAGTTGTTAACTACTATATGTTGGATTAGCAATAATATACTTTACTATACCTAAGGATTAGAAAGCTAATGTAAGTGGCAAGTGGTTCATTAAGGATAATGGATCTGACCTAGCACACTAACTCTAAATTATATATTGTTCTATTCCCTTCTGTTTTGTTTCTATTTAAACAGCATAATTCGAAAAGACAGTGAAAAAACTCAAAGCAATGATGTGAATAATTGATTATGGAGTGATCATAAGTTCTATAAAACCTTTTTTCACAAAATTAGAATATAGTTTTTAAATAAATTAGTTTGGAATAGTTATTTTTCAATTTTTAATATTTGGTTATTTACTTTATTTTATTGATCATATTTTGTGTTTCAATGGAAATCATTTTCAAAATTAAAAGGTTTTTTTTTTTTTTTTGCATCTGTTAATTAAGCTGTTAGGATAATGTTTCATCATATTGAGCAACCTTTGAAACCAACCAAAGCTAGTGTTTCTCCTTTATTGGTGCAAATGGTGGCAATAGGATGTTGCATCATTGTCAACTATATTTGTCCCCCCTTCAATTATGAGGTCCTTCAATTTTCTTTTGGTTAAATTGAGTTTTTGTTTTTAAAATTTATATTATTCACACACAATGTTATTATTTCTATCTTTTCTGTTTTAATTTTGGTTATTCAACACATTGTTTATAAGAATTCTGAACAAAAGAATTAAACAATTCCGAGTTTAAAGAATTTAGTTAAACCCGATTATCAAGTTAAACTTGTCCAAAATAAAGAACAAATATAATTTCAGAAACATTGAAACAAAATAAAAAATAGAAAGTATTTTTGTAGCCTTCACATGCTAATAAGCTAAGGAGAAAATTATACAAACACTTTGTACATCTTCAAAAGGGGCATTGCTAAATGGTAAAGAAGGGAAAGTAATAGGTAGAAAAACCTAAGGGCCTTTTCTAAACTATTTGAATATCCTTGGGATGGGTTTAATCTTTTAGGCTTTAAGTTCCCTGCATCAACATCTAGCCTTAGTTAGCCCACCTCTTGGTTGGGTTGAACCATTTCCAATAAAGAGTTCAAGCTTCCTGAAAGTTACACTACTGCATAATAATCTCAAGTCACAATGCTGCTTTTGCTTGACAAATACACTTGATGATGGTAATACTAGTGAAAAATAACAGTAATTTTTCAACATGCTTGAGTACATTTTAGTTCATAAGTTTGAGATATTGAACTGCTTTTCAACCCTAAGCAATGGAGAATGTCGATCGAAGTTATGTATCTACAATTAGTTAAGCAGTATAGAAGTGCGTGTCATGTCATATAATAGATGAACCATCTTTGATCTCATGTAAAAATGTACAAAACCAAACAAAGCTGGAATAAAGAGTTACTTCTCCAGTGTATCATGTACAATGATGTCATAAAACAGAGTCAAGGAGGTCTAAATTCCCCGAGAGACGGAGTCATCCTTTGGGAGAGCAACAAAGTTCAACGGTATTACATTGTTAACCCTACCACTTTCTCTATGTTCCTTTAGACTTGAAACCCCATGCCTACCTGAAGGAGTTGACACCCGGCGACCAACTGGGGTTCCAACCATAGTATTAGTCTGACCCAAGGGCTTCTTTGGTCTTGAACCGAAGAGTGCCTCTTGTTCTGCAGCAAATTGTTCTTGCAACCGTTTTTGCTCCTGCAACATATGGCAATATAAATGAACTTTAGCTGAATTTATGACTGCATAAAAACCTCCAACATAACTATATGACAACAAAAGCAGAGTATGCAGATCCAACATAGGGAGTCTATGAATGATGATTGCTGCATTTCTTAATGACAAGGATAATAGGCTATGCATTAATACTAATGATATATGGATACCAACATTCATACGACCACATGGTGAGAACTGGAATAAAGGCATTTCAACCCACATGCCACATCCAAAGCATAATGCAGGTTGTTTAACATTTGAGTGCATGACAAATACATGACAAACAACAAAAATTTTATCATGGAAAAGGTCCACACACCTCCATAGAAATTTAATTCCATTTTCTTCTTCGAGAGAATTTCATCTTATTCTTTTATGTGCTTTCCTATTAAATATGTTTTCTCTTGTTCTTATTCTTTGTAGATGACAAATAACCCCAAGCCCAATCTAGACCATATCCAGTCCACTACCACATATCCAAGGCACCAGGTAGCACCTGAAAATAGATGCATAGTGTTGCATATGTTAAAGTGAACATAAGAACTTAGAAGGAACAGAAATAGCCATTAGGATTTGAGTTTCTAAGTCGTATAGTTAGATGAGGGAGCTCTTCATTTAAACTTTATGGATCAATATATACTTAAGAATGGGGGGTGCAATAGGTTTAAGGTTCAGAAGCTATGATCATGCTTCAATAGTAAATTTGAAAGTGTACCCGAGATCTACGCTTCTCCTCCTCTCTCTCTTGGCGTAAAACAGTATATTCCTCCAACTTGCTTAAGACCGAAATCTGCAATTGTAAATCAGTTTTGAGACCAAACAATCATAAACTAATGTAAAAACAAAATAAGAATCACAAAGTACTTACCTTGTCATATAGAAAAGGGATTCCTTTCTCCAGCTCCCACGCTTTTACTTTCACAGTCAAAGTTTCAACAATAGCTATCCAACAAAAAGAAGCTTAAGTATTGTATGATGGCCATTCACACTAAAAGTTTATGAATCCATTAAGCAACGCAAACCTCTCGTCTGGTAAAATTTCCTACCTTTTATGACAGACCAAGGAGATTTTTTTTTTTTCAATATCTTTTCCTTTAATTCCTAGACCATCCATGAAATTAATCATAAAGCCATGCATCTCAGGACAGAAAGCACATATGCACATTGTTCAATACATCATAAGCGTGTCATGTTCCTATACATAAGCACACACTTCCACAATTACGTACAAATTACATTCACATTAGTTTGATACAACAATCAGAATGCTAAGCAACCATGTCTTTTTAAGCTTCACTATTAGCAATTAAAGCTTAATTTACTCAGGAAACTTCTCAGTAAAAGTGAATTTGCAGGCAGCTGCCAAATAGATGTAAATTTTAGATACTAAAAACTGACCAAATTAACCGAGAAAACCAATGATCCTAACTGACCCTAAACCAAAACTAATTAACTGAATCCAATCGATTCAGTCAGTTATTTCAGTTTCAACCGAATTATGCTAAGCCCTATGCATAATGCCCCTGGCTTCTAACTCTAATATGAAATTTTTTCTACTTGAATTGATAATTTAAACCGTCACCTTTTATAATAGTTTCAGCGAGAATTTCAGTTATTTCTTGTTGCTCTTCCCAGAACTTGTTTCTTTCACCAAAATACAAATGTCTAACCACATGAGAACTTAAGTCTCACCTTAGAACCAAGGTCACAAATAGAAGCACCCTTTTAACACTAGAAAATAACTCTGCTTCTTAGAATTAGGAAGACAAAGTTCTTGAAAGACTAGCAAAAATTACTTTAGAGGTTTGAAAACTTTGCTTTATGACAAAGCATGTTTTCTATTCAACAAAGGAAATTACGTACATAACATTACAAAAACCTATTTATCATGCAAGATATTCATAAGCTTACATGGTAATTTGCTGACAAGAATGCGTGCTTTCTCCGCACGTTTCAGATTTTTGTGCACTCCTCTTCCTGCAGTATACCGATTCTCATCCTAGAGAGAAGAAAAAAAATAAAAATAAAAATGAAGATACAAATAATGAGAGTTGTAGCTGCAAACAGTAAATCAATAACTTCAACCTTCTTTAAGAAGTTTGCCATATAACCGAACTATCCAAAACATTTCACTGGTTAAAGCAATGGGGTAGGAGAAAGAAGGCTGATCCTAATAACTGGTTCGGTTGTCTCTCATGAATATGATTTGATTTAAATTTCAGATTGCACTGGCACTAAAAAAAGTTTTATCTTTCATACAGTATTCGTAGGTAGTTTCTTTTTTCTTTTTGGCCAACTTAGTAGGGAGTCATTAATACGAAAAAATATAATTCCTGCAAATATAATTAACATCAAACTAGTCAATATTGTGTATGACCTCAAGAAATAGTATATAACTTAGGAGCACCGGAAAAATTTTATGAAATATGGCGGCATCCCTCTCTAGATCATAACAGCTTAACAGTGATCTTGATTTCAAAAAGAAAAAGCGAAACTAAGTACACATATTGTAAAAAACTGCTACAATTTTGGGATCTGAGCAAATTAACATAAGGACTACATTTTAGAGCATCTTTGTGAAGTGCAAGAGTCAACCCTAAGGATCTCTGAATAAATATTCCTATGTAACATAGAACACAGCACAAAATATTCTGATAGCTTCTCAAATAAGATTTACCTTTTCATAGTCATCAAGCCATTTTTCCTCCTCAGATGCATGTTTCCATTTCTCTACCTTGTCCAAAATATCCTTCCGGCTTAAAGCTTCCTGCTTGGCTTTTGTAATCTCATCATCCATGCTTGAAAGCAGATTGGACAGATCAACATCACCTGAAGAGGCATGTTGAAACACATAACATTTTAACAACAATTTTCACATCAAGAATTGTATGCAGATTGCATTGTTGCAGATTTGTTAAGAATGTTCACCACAAAAAGGGATTTCATAACCTGGAACAGAGTATAATGAGATAATAGATGACAAATAAAACCCATGCATAACTCATGTAAACTAGCAGTTAGAAAGCGTAGTGCATGTATTCTAATTGTCAAAAACATACTAGGTTTTGCAAAGCTATAATTATTAAAAAAAAGGTCCTTACAGATGCATATACAAAATCAAAATTAAGAGGTTGCATACTATGCTACAGAGAAAAGATACACAAAATATTAAAAAGTTATTATAATGACCAAAACAAGGGAGAGAACCAAATATTCCAATAATGATGCACATACTAGTTGAGATGCAAATAACATGCCATTGAATAGAAATATGACTTTGCTAAAGCAAATTAATATGTGAGAGAAAAAGGGCATGCTAATAGCAAACTGCTTTTGTAGTTAAATTGAATGGCCACATAAAAAGCTACAAAATGTAAATGCAAGTCAAAATGCAATGCGGGGAACAGAAATCAATATGAGATGAAACAGGAACATCTATGCAGCAAAACTACATTTTGCATTAAATTAATTGTTCATCACAAGCTCCTAAAAAGAATCATATGGAATAATAAAAGAATAAAAAGAAATTTTAGAAAGGAAATGAATATTCCTAAAGGAGAAGTAGATAACAGAAAACATGCAAACAAGCATACACCTCATTGTGTTGTTATTATGTAAGGCAAAAGGTGACACCATAAATGAAAATCAGGATATAATATGAAAAAGACAGGCATGTTTATAGAAATGCAAACAAAGATACAATAAATAGTTTCATGAAGATATAGATAATCCAGAACAAGGAGATAATTTGGCAGAACCAGATTCTATGAGGTTGATAAGAAGCTGCCGTGCTGCATCACTGTTTACATCCATATGGACTCCTCTGTAGATTTCCTCAAGTTCATTTTGCCTCTTAAATACCAACTCCTTCATTTTACTAGCCTTCAGTACATTCAATCTTTCAACATGAATCTCAACCTGAAAACAATAACAAATATATAACATTATGTGCAAATTACAATAATCTTGGAACATCTATGGTTCCAATAAAATAGACAAAAACAAAAGTGCCACCTGTTCAATAACATCTAGACCAAGGCATCCTTGTCTGGACACCTCATCAATTGAGGAAGAAATCAAGGAAGTAACATGCTCAAATTTCTTTCGCTCATCAGCAGGTGAATCAAGAAGATTCCATAGTCCTATCAATGTGCTCCCAAGGCTTTGAAGCTACAGTAAAATAAAAATGGTTTAGAGAAGAAACTCTTGCTCGAACTCACATGCAAATGAACAAATGGTCAATGCTCAACCATAAACATGAAAATGCAGGAACAGATAAAAACGAATACTCATGTCAAGTATAGAGACAATAAAACAGAAAGTCAATATGAAAAGTTCTTTTACGCAGCTCAGAGTCAGTGCCTTACAGAAGACTGCAGTTCCCAACTTCTCCTTAAGTACTCAAAAAATATAACAAAATAAAAATAAATTATAAAAGAAAAGAATAATCTAACAGGAGAAAAGGATTAATATATTAGCCACAATTCCATATGTATAGTTTGCATGAAAATTACATATCTAACAAAAATACTAAAAAGAAGACTTTGTTCTTCCATATTTTCCAAATTACTCTAGGTTATGACATGGATAGTTAATAGTCTCTCTTCAACCATCAAAAAGACATTCAATAAAAAGAAGACTTGGTGCACTATAGACCTAGTTTTGAGAATGCTAACCACCCAACATCAAAGGCAAATTTTGACTTGTAAGAACTTGCAATCAAGATCTCTAGCTCAACATATCACCTTTTAAAGTATGAAAGCACTCAACTGCACTAAGCACATCTCCAGCTTCTGTTAGCTGTACCAACCTTACATTCTAAGAAGCTGACCCTCAGAAAAGTCATACATGTTACCATCTTAAAAACTAGGAATACCTAAAAAAGGCAGCTTTTCTGATTGCATAGCATATTCCCTATTAAAGTTACACAGCTAATTAAAAAGAGGATGATCACTCTCAATCACTATTCAACTTTTACAGAAGATCAAGAAAATAAAGTGTATAAACAACCTCATTCTTCTCAAGCAATGCAATTTCCTCAATAAAATTGCTCACACATTAAAAGTTACTAAACTCTAGCTGTTTAAGAACTTAAGCAGATAGATTCCATATGAACCAAACATAAAGCGCAGCAATCCATGCAGGCGGCACTAAAGAAAATATGATACTGAAAAAATAAATGCATCCCAGCTAAAGCTTGTTTTGGCAAAATTACAATTTAGCAAAACGCTTGAACCTTCCCATTTGCATTTTAAAATTTTTCCTTGTAATTTATTAATTAGAGAGGAAAAATTCTTCCCCAGTAGAAATCCAGAACAGAAAGACCATAACAGTCATCCTTGGAGATGCAAATGAGCTTTTAGTTACCCTATCATTCTAAACATCCACTCTCACTGAAAGCACCTAAAGAAAGAACTTGGTTAATCAGAACCTTCAGTTTCTCAAGCAGAACAGTCAACCAATTAATGTAGCTATATTTTCTTAAGGGAAACTATAGGATTTTTTTATTAACAGTTTCAATAATGT
Organism: Theobroma umbraticum; assembly: GCF_002168275.2. NCBI lineage: Eukaryota > Viridiplantae > Streptophyta > Magnoliopsida > Malvales > Malvaceae > Theobroma > Theobroma umbraticum. The sequence continues at coordinate 2,461,414 of NW_018397269.1, forward strand.
TCAAGCACTCAGACCTTGTTATAAAGCTATGCCTGCTTGAGATTTTGACCCACCAATGAAAATCAATAATGAACTAATTCATGTGATATATAATAAGCGAAATGCCCATCTCCAATAAGATAAGCTTTACCATAGAGCATAAATGAAAGTGATTTTTCATGTTTGTAATCTTTTAAAACCAAGTGCTCATTGATATTTAAGATCGCAACACCGTCGTTATGATTTTCCATTACAAAACTCCAGAACAACCCTTCAAAGAAAAAGTGCAGGTAGGAATAACCAAATTGATCTTTCAAGGTCAATTGTTGTGCCAACACAATTGCAATGGGTTTCCTATGATAATCAACCCGTAAGAATAATTAGAACAGTGTCAAAAGGGGCAATTGAAAGAAAACTTATAGCAGGTATCAACTTCATATCAGTAAAGCTTACTTCTTCTTAATTTCAATTATTGAGAAAGAGCAAACACGAACACGTACATGCTGCATATGCAAAAGTAAATACAAGTACATCTACAGGTATCAATATATGAAAACATGTAATGTGTCAATACATAAAAAAGATTGACAGAATCCGTGATATGTCACCTTTTGTAACCTTTTCTGCTTCTCTTGCTGCAGGGAATGAATCAGGCCAGTTAATTTAGCAAGTGTATCATTGCTGATGCTCTTTGATTGACCATTTGGAGTATCAATCAGGCCCGGATGAATGCCACTAACTGTCTTCAAGAAATCAAAGGACATCAGAACTGACAGCTCATGAATCATATTAATGTGGCTGTTAACTTTCTGTAACCGGATAATCTGCAGATTCAGTAAAAGACAAAATAACGATCAGTACAATAAATAAAACACCGCACTATTAGAGTATTAGTACAACTTAAAATTCCAGACCGTAGCTATCTACAAACCTTCTCATTCTGAAGCTCCTGTAGGTGAGATTTAAGCTCCCCTAGTTTCTTGACAGTCAAATCATGCTCACTTACTTGTGGATCAGCAGACATAATGTACTGACTATTGCCTGCTATTTCTGCACAAATCCGTATAATCTGTGATTGGGTTTCAGTAAAATCCTTCATTCTTTGCTCCTTCTTGGACCTCAGGTCCTCTAAAACAGGTCTTACAGCAGATATTTGCTGCTTGAGAGTGCCCTTTCCCTTCTCAAATTGCAGAAATAAGCCAAATCAACACAAATATTTGGACAAAACAGCCACAAAGCAGATATACCCTAAGATAGTACATGCAAAATGTATGCTTTCATATAATCAATTTTACTCATTAAGTAGGGCTGGTTATACGGATCATATCACGCTATCTTGCCCTATATAAGACCATCTCCTCAGTAAGCTTTTATAAGTAAAGAACATCTGTGGCTTCCATCCATGTCCTATAAATTTTACACATGAAAGGCCATTTTGCTCTAATGATTTCACAATTATTCTCACACATTTATTTTTCTCGCTCCGAACCATATACAGAGGAAATACTTGCTGCATAAGAGTGCCTTTCCCTCCTCAAATTGCAAAATTCAGCCAAATCAACACATTACATGGAAAACCATAATTAAACTTAGAAACTTCACACAGAATGTAAGCTTTTGCCACGCATAAAAGGACTTTTTTTTCCCTAATTATTTCACAAATGTAAGCGACCCATATCAAAAGATGATGTGCAAGAAACAAAACAACCATAAAGCAAAAATATATCTCAAGATACTGCATACGCCACGGCCTGCAAGTTCTGCCTTATCTTCCACATAGAAAAGCCATTTTTCCCCTAAGCATTTCTAATTAAGCAAATGTATTTTGAATTGCAAAACAATAACAATAACAATGCTAGAAAGAAAAAAGAAAAGAAGAAATCTACGAACCCGTGAGAAGGAGAGAGAATGTTCGCCGAGGGCGGAAACGAGGTTGGCGATTTCTGATTCAGACTGAGCCAAAGAGTGATGCAAATCGGCCTTGTACTTTCTCGTCATTTCCACCTTTCTTCTATAGATGTCCAAACAGTCTTGCTCCAACTCCAAAAGCATCTTATCTCTTTCTCCATCACTTTCCCCAATTTCATCCCATATTATCTAGTAATCATACACAAAAACGAAGCAAATTACTCGATTTTCTCAGTCAAATAAAAGGTTTAAAAAAAATAAAATTCCCCAAAAAAAGAAAGTGAGAGAGAGAACCTGCAATTCTTGGAGGAGAGAAGCGCATGTCGTTTGGGAGTGACAGGGCGAGAGAGACGGGGGCAAAGTTGCCATTTTGGGGGAAAACAAAACAACAAAATTACTGAAGAGAAGCTCGAAACTCCAAGAAGAAACAGTGAAATCTGGGGGAGACGAACGCAAAAGGCAATGGATGCGTTACGAATCGGAGTTTTAATACGGAAGATTTTGGGGTACGGAAATCTTGAGTTGTTTTTGGCGCGAAACTCGACGCTCTTATTTTTTTTAATTTTTTTTATATTTCTATTTTTATATAATTACCATAAATAAAATTTAAAAATATAAATTTATTAATATATTTAAATTTTGCATTCAACCATTATTTTCAATCAAAAATTCTGATATTACTTATCAACGATTCATGATTTCAATCCAAATGACATCGTATATCAGGTGAATATGTGACATGTTTAAAGGTATAATATTTAAAAAATTTCTAAATAATTTTTAAAAATTTAAATAAATATTTATTTATTTATTTATTACATTCAATTTTAATAATCTTTTATAATTAATAGTTGATTTTATCAAAATATTATTTATTATTTTATGTTATATGGTGTTGATATGACGTGTTGATATGTCATAATTAAAGATGAAGCATTCCATTATTTTGACGGGCCATACTTTTAAAATTTTTTAAATTTTCTATATATTATATATATTTTTAATAAGTCTTTTAAAATAATTTTTAATTAAATAAATAATATAATAAAAAATAATAAAATAACTCTATCATGAGCACTACAGTTTTTCAAAATTTTAAAATTTTTATTTATTACATATTCTTGGAACCATTTGATGAAATTGGAGGCAATCAATATATTGTTAATTATAATATAAATTCTAACCCAATATGCTAAGCCTATCAAATTTAAAAAAATAAAAGTGAGTCTATTAACTTGAACTTATCAAATCTTAATATAAATCTAAGCCCACTATAATATATTATATCTTAACAACCCAATTTAATAAATAATATATTATATCTCAACAATTCAACTTAATAATCTAATATATTAATTAACAATTCAAGAAGCAAATAAAAAAAAAAAGCTTTATCAAAAAGTTACCTATTTCGTATATAACAACAATTTATTTTGAGTTGAAAAATTATTTTCTCTTCCACTCTTAACCGGCGAAAAGAGTGAGAAAGACTCTTTTTATAGTTTCGTTTAATTATATATATTTATATATATATGACACTATCATTACTGTTAATTTTTTTTTTGTATAGTCAATGTCTTGTAAGTTTTATTTAATTTTTTAAATGATTGAGAATTGAATGATATATAAAGTTTTCTTTAACGATTAAGTGCTTCTTTTTATTTGACTTTTTTTTTAAAAGTGCTCTAAGTTCTCTTATAATCATAATAGATAATGACGTGATGTGATGATATATTTTTCACCTTTCATGTTAGCATCACATGAATTTAAAATAATAAATTATATTTTGATTAATAATAATTAATTAATCATTAATTATAAAAATTTATTTAATTTAAAATAAAAATATAAAAATTTAATTGGACACAATAAAAGAATAAAAACTTATTTATTTTTTTTACATAGTTCAGGAGCTTTTTTAAGCCTTATGCCTAAACTAAAAATCAGTATTAATTTTTAAAATTGATATTTTTAAATATAAAATATTTAATATAAAAGCTATTTGTCATTTTGTTAAAAATCACATGCTTAATTTATTGTTATTGATTTTTTTATAAAAAGAGATATGTGACTTATAATTTTTTTTATATTTAAATATTTCTATGAAAATAAAAATTAAGGGTGCTAATCACTTATTATAATTTTTTTTAATATAACCAGTGAGTAATTAATCTATTATACTATGATAATCTTCTTAATAAAAAAGTGGTTTTGGTAAAATAGATTTTATTTATTCAAGAAAGCATAAAGGCATATTTGCTACAGAAGGAAGAAATTGTAGCAGTTTACAAGCTAAGCTAGACATGGAGAAACAAAGAACACTAAACTAACCAATAAAAAAGTAATATATTAAGTAAAACTTGTGTTAATTCCTCTTCTAAGTCATGTTTCTGATCTGCAACACCATTGAAGCCTGCTGTGAACCACCTCCTCTTATAATGCAATTCAAAATAAGGCAACATCAGTTGAAGACTTCATACCTTGAGTCAAATAAAGTAGAGATGCAAGCACTCCAAGGTCCAAGCAATTCTGAAAACCCAATTGCTAGCATAGCAACCACAACACAACACTAAATCGAAGCATTTGATTCATTAATTAGTATATGATTCCTGCTTAAAGAGTAAAATTCAAATTTTCTTTTTTCAAATTTAATAAAAAAAAAACCCAATGCACCACTCTACCAACTTGTCTCTTAATCCCCATAATGTTTTTAGAAACTTGGCCTCCAAATTTGCTTGGTGGAATAATATTTGGAGTTCAATTCACTGGTCCATCTCCATGAACTAATACTTTCCACCTTATCATGCATGCCTAACGCCATCCCAACTGTGAGCTGTGCTTCTGTACAATGTATTGTTTGTAGAATTAAAGCCTAGTGCCCTACAAAGGAAAGGGCAGTTTTCTTGATTCTGAAAGAGGGATTCAAATATAAGGGAATGTCGAAAAAGAAAAAGTGGAGTGAACTTTTGCCTAGTGCCTTTTGCCTTTTGGGGGGCGTGAACTTGCTTGCGAGTCTGTAGTTTTGGACTTGAATTCATTTACTTGACTTTTTGGTTTTTATTTTTATTTTTCATAAAATAAAATATAAGAACTTGAATTATATGGACTTGATGAGAAGCATTCTTAATTTTTGTTTTGTATCGGTAATTGTAGTTGGCCCACCACATATGGTGCCAAACATGGGGTAGGTGCATGTGTCCCATGAGCCCTAAGCCCTCTACACCCTTATTATACTCGTCTGTATTACGGATCTTGTATCATTAAGAGATGTGATAAATTTTAAATTTATAAGTAAGAATTCACTTAATAGATATGTATTTTAGATTGATAATGCAAACTTATAACCAATAGTATTAAAACTTAAAATTATTAATGGGTAGTATTAGTTTCAAAATGAGTGTTAAAGAAGGTGAATAGTACTTACAGATATTTTTGAGAGTAACTTTTGGAATTTAAAATCATTTGAAAAATTTTGAAATGGATGTTTTAAGAATTTGTTGAGGTTAGTTAACATCTGAGTAAAAAGAAGTTAAGATAAGTGGACAAAACACTATATTTATAATGGTTTAGTCCGCCTAATTTACATTTATTACTTTGATATTCTCAATCAAGGATTTTCAATCCAATTTTACTAAAACCAGTAGAATTAACAATTTTCACCAAGTTTTTATAACTTGAGCTTCTAACTTAGGATTTTCAATCTAATTTCTCTAAAATCAGTGAAATTAACAGTTTTCATCAAGGTTTTACAAAATGAGCTTCTAACTCAAGCTCTAAACTTTTACAATAACCTTTAGAGTGTCTCGCACACTCTATTCAAACAAGAAATAAGAAAAAATTGAGGTATAAATGATCATTTAGCTGACTTAAGATGTATAATTTCAAGTTTAAACACTTTCACAAAGATAAAAGTGTAATACTAGCGTAAAGGAGAAAGTTTTTACTCTTTAAGCGCTCACGAAGTCTTTGTATCTTCTTTTAACCTTTTTGAATGTTGTGGAGACCATTTAAATACTTGAAAAACAGTTTTCAGTCGTTGGAGACAGATTCTAACCATTGAAAATAATTCTGAACCCACTATAACCGTTATTTTGTTTTCTAATGATTAAATTCAAATGTGCTAGTAGTAAACATTTACTCGGTTAAAAATGAGCTTTAACTGCTTAATTCCTTTTTGTTTGGCAAACTCTTTTATTGTGTTAACTGGTTAAATGTGGCTTTAACCTATTATGAACTTTTCTGTTTCGAGACACTTTTAATTACTATTTTTTGCTAGCTTTTTTTTTTGTCAATTGATTAGTCTTCCCTTTAATTAGTTGAAGTTTCTCTCCCTTTATCCTCTACTAATTAAAATAGACTTGAACTAATTTAGAAATATTCAAATTTGGATCTCCTCATTTGATGCTCTTTAACGGTCAATCATCACTTTGAATGTGAATTTTGTCGTTTCTAAGTACTCTAAGTTTGAGCTTTAATTAATTAACTCTTTTGGTTAATTGATTAGCAAGCTTTTGTTTTACTTTGATTAGCAACCTTGTGTTAATTGATTAAGACTTTTCTATCATGTCTTTGTATAGCATCTAGTTTTGCCTTAATCGACTAAGGTTTCATGTTAATCAGTTAACAACATTCTGTCTTCATTAAGTTCTTTTCTTTTTGCTTATCTTAAATTATTAACTTATCTTGTAATTGAACAAGCTTTTTTACTTACTTTAAAACAACAACTCTATTAAGGAATTTAAACTTTATCATGCACACTTACGATATATAATTAGACATCGAAAACTGAGGAATGTTTTGTTATAATTAAAAACATATGAAATCAATAGGTAGGATATCTATTATTTTTTAGATACTAAAATACGAACTCTATTAAATTATAAGATGCCCAAACCTTATAATTATGTGAATAAAATTTTAAAAAATTACCTGAACCTGTATCGTATTATTTTAAAACTACTCCTTAAATACCTCTGTAGAGTTAGAGACAAAAAAAACAATATATATATCTTTAATTAAGTGAAAAAAATAATTATAACTCCTTTTCATCTATCAAAAAATAGATTTAGTTAAATTGGCAAGACTATATGTTGTCCAAAGAATATAGTTAAGGTTCATACCCCTTTAAAAGTATATAATATATTTAATACATATTTATTTATAAATAAGGTTATATCCATCTCAAATCCAAATATAAGATATTCGAATCTTATATAATCGAGTTGGATAACTGTAAACAAATACTCAATTAAAAAGTACTCATTACCACTTTTATAAAAATTTATTCAATTTTTTACTAGTAAAAGTAGAGATGGATTTTTTTATGAGTAAAAAAATTATACAATTAAGCAAAAAATATTACGAATTTTATATTAATAAAAAATTAAATTATCTTAATTTTATAAATAAAAATTCTTTTACCTTATAAAATATATTTTTAAATTAAAAATATAAACTCGTGATACATGGGTGTGGTTGAATAGGTCGTGCCACTACCTCCCATGAGGATCTCTTTCTGACAAACCTCTTTTCCTAAAACTCCTTTTTCACGTCCTATTCCTAGCACATTTAAAAGTCCTTTCCTTCTGGGATGAGGCAATTGTCAGGGACCTTTCGCCTTTTGAACTTGCTGCTTACCACAAACGTCGTCGTATGGATTAAAAAATAATTTTCTATTTAATACGTAATTCTTTCTAAATTCTGGAAAAAAAATGCATCAAATATAATTTTTTTTCGATAAATATTACCTCAATGGACACAAGTCAACATTTCCTTTTATTTTTTTTATAAAAAATTATTTCCCAAACTTATTTCCTGCACAACCTTAAGAAGTTCCATGGTTTGACGCAAATCTTGACTTGTGGCCTTTGCAAAAGCCTATGATTCATTGCACAACAACTGCCACGTGTGCATCATTGGGGCCATTAATTATTTCTTGAAAGAAATACTATACAGTAAATAAACATGAAAAACACATTAAAACCAAAAGGAAATTAACAAGTAAAATAAAGGGTAAAATTGATTAAAGATCAACCAGTTCAGGAAGGTGAACAATATATTTTTGGATGGATCTAAATATCAGTCTGTAATCTCATTTCATGATTCAAAGTAAATAAGTTTACCATTACTGACGTCCGATCAATATTTATTAATATTAATTAAAAAAAATTTAAATCATAAATCACCCGTGTAAAAATTAAATCAATACATATTTAAAATTAGTCACCCAACTAAATTGATTTGTGAGTGACCCTAAATCATTTTTTTTAAAAAAACCAGTGTAGACAAATCTAAAAGGAATATAAAAAAACAAATACATAAATTAGATTATAATTTTCAGTGCCATCTTTATCCAATTCAAGATCATTTTCTTAATCTCATATGGGGACCTCTTTCTTTTGTCAGCTTACTAAATAGCAAAGGGCCATGGGGACAGGAGCCTAGGAGGAATCCAAATCAAACAAAAATTAGTAAAAGCTACAAGATATTATTAGAACACAAAATTGAAAATCAAAGAAATGATTTTAAGATAAATATCAATATCTTTTTTTTAAGGTTTTATTCAATTTATTTATAATGTAAAACAAAATTATTGACATATAAACTTTCATTATTTGAATAAATATAACTTTTTAATAATTATAAATATTAAAAAAACTTTTTTTTTGTCTTTTTATTATTATTGTTGAAAATATCCTATGGATGAATATCTCAAAACTGAGTAAAGATATCCCAATCTATGAGCTATGAAATGAGCTCTACCAGGAACATTTACAAACAAGACTTGTACATACAAGATTTCTAACCCCATTTAAAGTAATTAAATGATGGTTTTGTTATTATTATATGAGTACAAAAATTTGATAGCTGTCCATATCAAGGCCGCCTCCATAGTCAGACCTGGTATGCAAGTGGATTGCAGAGAGAGAGAAGCAGGCATGGCAAACCTATATTGGACCACTACTTTCTGTGTTAAATTATTCAAAGTGAGGCAGCAGGAGGAGGTGTCCGGTGATGAGGACATTAAAGTTAGCATTAGGTCTGGGATTGGGTCAAATAATGCCCATAGGATAATTCAACCTTGTAAGGGCAGTTGCCTCACCTGCTTCGACCGAAATGCTTAATTAGCCATGGCTCAATATGGCTTGCCTGGTATAAGTTAGGCAGATGTTTGGACCATCTTTTTAGAATTTAAGTATATATAAAATAAATAAAGGTGTACTTGTCAAACATTTAAGTATAAAAATCTTTAACAAAATATCTTCTTCTTTTTTTCTTCTTCTATTTTTACACTTCACAATCAAATTTTATTTTAATTAGACATTTTTATAAAATTAAAAATAAAGGTAAAATAATATTCCTTCTGTCTTTTTTTTAATTAATCTTTTCCTTATAAGATGTTTCTAAATGAAGTTATATATAAAAAAAAGGTCAAAACAAAAAAAAGAAAAATACTTTCAAACTCACAAAAAAAAATTGTTATGTGAAATAAGACTCCTATTTATAAATTCAAAATTTATTCTATTTTTATATTCATATTATCTCGATCCTAATATCACTTTGATTGAGACTATTTCAATTTTTATATCATTAATGATATAAATTAAGATATTGCTTATTACGTGTTCATATATTTAATTTAAATAAAATTTTATTAAATAAAAAAACTTTTATTTATAAATTAATTTTTTTTTATATCTTATTAATATGAGGAATACGAGAGATCCGTGACACTTAACAACAACTAAATTTTCATGTTCTTCTTTTAGAAAAGTATATAGTTTATGCAAATGATAGCTGCCTCCAAGTATATTTTGCCTTTAATGAGTAGAACCGAAAGGTGAGATGTAGTTGGATCCCACGTCTCCTCAAGTGGCACATGCTTTGCCAATATTTTCCCATCAATCAAACAGGCTCCACCAAAGTCAAAAAACGAGCAAAACCCCACCTCAAATTTTCACAGAAACTGAAGCAGCAGGGCACCACATCCCATTCCCTTCCGAAATCCCATCAAAAGCCAAAGTTTTCTGCTTATGACAAAACAGTTGTAGCCAAAAGAAAATGAAGTCATGTGCAGCTACCACTACTGCTACTTCCAACCCTTTCCTTTCCTTTCTTCTGCGAACATGGAATTCTGGCTCTTGTGATTATTCCCTGGACACTTCTCGTTTCCTTAGAGACTATGCTGTTTGGGAAATCAATGCTTTTCTTTGGATTTCTCTTATAACCATCACTTGTCTCCTTACTAACAAGCTTTTTAAGCTCTTCAAGTTATGGACTCAGGCTCGCAAAATTCCGGGCCCTCCTTGTCCTTCCTTTTATGGCCATTTCAATACTGTCTCCAAACAAAGTCTCACAGGTCAAAAACTACTACTTCTTTTCTTTCAGCTTTGCATAATTTTTTAATCCAAAATGATGAGTAATTGGATTTTTAGAATACGGGGTTTTCTTGGTTTGCCAAAATCATATATATTTTTTCTCATTAGTAAAGCTTTTTCTTTTCTTTAATGATCAGTAATTGGATTTTAGACTCTGGGATTTTCTTTGTTTGTCAATTAGATTTTCATAGCTGTTTCTAGAACGGATTAGTAATTAAATTTTGGAATCTGGGTCCTTCTTAGTTTGTCAAAATCTTTTTTTTTTTGAACTAAAAATTATGTTTTTTCTTTTCCAGAGCTCTTGTCAGATTCTCATGGGGAATATGGATCAGTTGTGAAGTTATGGTTGGGTCCTACACAGCTTTTGGTTTCAATAAAAGAGCCAGAACTTATCAAAGAGATGCTGTTGAAGGCTAAGGATAAACTGCCGTTGACCGGAAAGGCTTTCCGTTTGGCCTTTGGACGATCCACCCTCTTTGCTTCTTCTTTTGATGAGGTACTTACGCTACAAGTTTATTTTGCTGTTATTGTTGTTTTTAAATTGTGGATAGAGTAGGTTACTGGTCAGGAATGATCAGAGCTTATCCAAATCAATAGGACAGGTGTTTCTGTTCAAGGAACCATGTTTACAAACAATATTAGCTTTGCTTGGACTATGTTTGAATGCTGCTGCTTTTGCTCTTTGTTTTTAACTGATTTCTTTTTGTTACCTTAAAGGTCAAACAATCGCCAGCAAATGGTAGAAGGGAAAATCATATTCAACGAAAACTGAGAAATAACTAGATTGTGATGTGCATTCAAACATAATCGTTGTATATAAAAGTAAATCAGGCATTGTGTTAATAAAAAAAATAAATTTTAATATTTAAACTGTCAAAAATATTATTTGCCTTCGCAAACAGATGCATGAAGAAAAGAGTAGTAAAGGCAACAATCAGAGAGAGCATTACTTATTCTTTCTGTTGTTAATGACTTATGGATGCATAATGAAGCCATTGTATGAACAAATCTGTGGATGCTAAAATTAGCATCTTCATCATCCTTAAGCATACAATATGACAAAACCAGTTGTCTTCTCGCCTATGGTTAAGTCAATGGAGGGATCAAAGTTGATTGGGACCTTAGAATCTGTTGCTTTACTTATGATGGTGATGAAGCACAGTTTTGGAATGTTTGAGATTTTTCTATTAGGAGGGAAATAGCTATGGGATACAATTGTGATTTTGGTGGCTAACTGAAGGGAATAAGAAAAAACTTTTCAGGTAGATTAAGGAAGGAGCTATAGGAAAATAAAATGATCTTGGAATATGCTTTGAATGATGCTTATAGCACATTACTCTTGCATAGCAAGGATTATGTGGTTCGAGCTCATTATTCTTGCAAATTAAGGATTGTGTGAGGAGAGAAAAGAACTTTCATTAGACATCCTATGATTGCAGAGGTCTATGGTTGATATCGTACCCCTTCTTAGTGTGCCATACAGGGTCTGTTTTTCTTTAAAACCTTCAAAGTATCAAGTAACTATATATCTTGAGTACCCTGTTCTGTTTCAATAGCTCGCCTATGACTGTTGTCTTCATTAATTAATATTTCTGTAATTTAGGAGCTGCTGTTTAAGGGAGAAAGGGAGGGAGCAATCCTGTTCATATGGTTTCTCTTGTGCATTTCCTGATTTACTTATACTGCCATTGAGGGTTTTCCTTTCTAATTGCTTCTAAACTTTTGTAATTAAGTGTCTGTTAAATCCTTTTTTTAAGACAAAAATTAACTTTGGGATTAAATTGAAGTGGTACAATCTGTCTAATTCTTTGCTTGGAGACGTTGAGGCTGGATGAAAGATTTTTTTAATACATGAGTAGGCATGTACTGTTTGATGAAGCTTTGGTAATCTGGTGTCTGCAACCACCATATGGATGATATGTTTTGTTTGGTCTTCAAATTATTCAAACAAAAAGGTTATTTAAAAGCAATAATATATAAGAAAATGATCATATATCTTCTCTCTTTTTTCATTTTTCCTTTGATAACATGATTGAACTCCTCTCCCCTTTATTTATTCCCCACCCCTCTAATTTAAGGATTCTTTTTCTTTGCATGATCTGAAGGTGGAAAAGAGAAGAGAGTTATTGGCATCTGAATTGAATGGAAGATTGATTGAGCGAGCAAATGTGATCCCTACCAAGGCTGTGGATTGTATCATGGAAAAATTACACCACATCATGGGCAAAGGAAGTATTGATTGTAAGATGGTTTCTCAGCATATGGCCTTCACTTTGCTTGGAGCTATGCTCTTTGGTGACACATTCTTGGCTTGGTCTAAGGCAACTATTTATGAGGAGCTCTTGACGAGGATTGCTAAGGATGCTTGCTTTTGGGCCTCGTATAGTGTTACTCCCTTTTGGGAACAAGGATTTTGGAGGTATCAACGATTATGTACAAAGTTGAAATGCCTAACTCAAGATCTTGTTCAACAGTGCAGTAAAAATTACAAGCTATACCATGGCATGGATCCAGTCTCTCATAATGAAACTGCAAATGCTGGTATGGAGGCCACAGTTGGTTCAAAATCCTATTCTGGCATCTTTTTGCAAGATTTCTTTTCCCTGGAAGAGCTTAATTGCCATCCTAAGGCAAGAGAAGAACCTTGTGGTGATATTATGGGTATGATGTTTCATGGATGCTTAACAACAGCAGGTTTGATCAGTAATATGCTGGTGAGGCTTGTTACTCATCCAGAAATACAGCATAAGGTAGTCATCCTCTATTCCTGTTTCTTTATTTTCCCCCTTATCTATTTACTCCTCTGCTCACAGAATTACATCATAAAAGAACTGATGTTAAAGGGGCTCAGACCTGTGACAGAGCTAGTAGTTTGAACGACTCATTCTTGAATATTTTGCTAAGTATTTGTGAAACTCTTGTGTTCTTCTACACAATTGGGGTCTGAAGTAGACTTCATCATTACAAGGGTCATTGTCCTTACTTTCTTTTCTGTTTCATGTTTGTTGCATGATGCCTTCCTTTTCAACTAATTATCTTTACCGTATAGGTTTCTGTAAAGTCACTGCACTGTTTACTGCATTAATGTTTTAATGAGTTCCTTAATTGTTATTGTTATTGTAGTTGTCATGTTGTTTATATTACTTTAATTGATTATATCATGTGAAAGTACTTTAATTGATTTTATATTTCATGCTTCATAAATAGAAATGATTGACTTGCCAATAATATTGATTATTTATGAAAGTGCTGCTATTCGATTGTGAATTCATTTGCTTTGTAGTCCTTAATGACCTCTGCGCAAGAATGTCTATCAGGATTGTCCTGTGTGCACAAGTTTTGTTTATAGAATGGGTTGGTTTTGCACAATTTTTTGTGGATAAAGATGTACTTGAAGATTTGGTTTGTAGCTATGGATGCAACATTTTTGGGGTTGGTTAGGTGTGGGTTTAAATTAATGCAAGTTTACCAGCTAGTTTGCCAACAAGGTAGATAGAGAGGAGAACAGAGAAAGGTGCTGTCAGATGTTAGGATTGGGTAGGAATATGGTATGGATTGTGGGGGATAAAGGTGGTAGTCTTTGGTTAGCATAGGATAGTTATTTCTGGAATAGTGAATGAAGAACTAATTTAAGTTGCATGACAAATGCAATATGTTACGGTTCTATTTAGACAGTATGCCCTGGCAGAATCGTTTTCTGGAGTATGGTATGAAGTAGGGTAGAATTTTGTGTTAGAATGTTATGTCAACCAAGTGCTAGGTTGATTTTTTGATAAAGGAGGAGAAATCTCTTACTTGTTCAAGTTGCTTGTGTGTGCAATATTTAAGTTCTCTTAAGATAGCATTTTTGGGGTTCCAGTGCAAATAGTAGTTTTAGTAAATTCAACTTTTCTGGAGCAAAGTTGTTGTGCAATAACAGTCCTAATTGGGGTAGGTTTAGGTTTTAGGATTTTTAGTCCCTAAAATACTTAACAGATTTGTGCTGAACTGATCACTCATATGCTTCTTTTCCTTACTATTTATTAGTTGAAAAGAAAAGTCAACTAACATCTTTTTTTTCTGATTTGTTGACGGACTTAAGTTTGAAGTTGAAGACCACAGATTGCAACTGATTTGTGTCTTTGACATTGAATGTCTGCAGATTTACTCAGAGATAATTATGGCACAGAAAGGTTCAGGGGAGATAGATCAACCTAATGCAGAGAAGATGCCTTTATTGTTGGCAACTGTGTATGAGTCTGCTCGTCTTATGCCAGCTGGGCCTTTGCTACAGAGATGTTCTCTAAAACATGGTATACATTGCTTTTTTGGAGGTTAAAATTGGCAATCATTTAGATATACTTTTTCTAATCTTCCTTGATCAGTATTTGAAAATTACCTTGGAGATGGGTATGGAACTTGCAATAAGTATTTTCAATACCTAACTATTCTGGATTTCACATCAAAACCTCAAATTTATATACATATTTGTACTGTTCAATGTCTGGAATCCACGTTAATTTTGTGACATTTTTTTAGCATCTGAATTGCTTGTTAGTTATGAAAGATATTCAAGCTATATATAGTGCTTGTACCATAATACATCTTTCATCAGATTTTTTTAGCGTCATGAGGTCTTTATTTTCAATAATCATTCAGCCATTATTTGGCATTTTTCTGTCCATTCTTCTTCCACTACTGCTGTATCATCTTAGATGGTATATCGAATTAGCTTTGCCAGGATTTAAGGTTTCAATACTTGTGATCCTCCTGCATCAATTTTGTTTTAAACAATCTACTAGAATTATGTTTATGTGGTTTTACTTTGAAAATTGTCATTTGCTTTCAAGTGTTTTACTTGATCAGTGTTTTATCTGTGTGGACTCAAGTGATCCTAAATTTTTGTTCTTTTCTTTTCCTACCAGAAACAGAGGATCTTGTTGGAAAATAATTGCTCAGAATCTGTAAAATATAAGCTGTATCATGCAAGTTGTCATTCTTAAATTCGGGAAGGGATTACTGCTTTAGCCTGTATCTTTGAAATTTGGGGATATGAATGTGCATTGTGGTTTTATGTTTTTATAAATATGGAAGCAAGTTATTTTGTTATATTGGTTATTAACGTTTTTTACAGCTCCTACTAATCACCTTTCTAGTATCAGGTGTAATCGAGTCAAGTTGACATAGTAAAATGCTCAAGCTTGACTTGATTACAGGGCTTGAGGCGTGAAGCTTGGCTTTAGCTCAACCAAGCTTCAGTTTCAAGTTTGAGCTCAATTAGGCAAAGTGATCAAGGTATTTGAACTCTATTAGATTGGGCTTGACTATTATCAAGCTTATATCAACCTCGAGTTTTACCTTTTTTGGTCTATATAAATGCATCTAATGCATAAACCACATTTAAAGGGAAAAAAAAGGTCAAAAGTTTGAGTAGGCATGTGAGCTACTCAAGTCATTTATTGATAAACTTGAACTTGGCTCGCTTGACAACTTGAGCTATTCAACCTTGAGCTTGACTTGACAGTGAAAAGCCCAAGTAGCTCATCAATAGGTTTGACATGCATACACCCCTATTTGCTATTGTTTCTTATTTCGATTTTACATGGCCTACTTGACCTAGTTTATATTTTTAAAAATGGCATATGGCATTGGACTTTCTTTTGATAAAATTGAAAGTGTTTATATATCTTATATCGAATTGAATTATGCTTTTGAGGCTTAGAGCCCGAGTTCTATATAAGTTTTTGTTGCATGATTTGGATACTGTGCTTTTGATACTGGTTGTGATTGTAATTACTAATTATGACACTGCTTTTATGTTTACTGATACTGAATTTTCCCTCTCTTTATGTTTTGAAGATTTGAGGCTTAAGTCTGGTGTAATTATACCCACTGGAGCAATACTTGTTGTACCTGTACAGTTGGTGCAGATGGATGATTCTAGTTGGGGAAATGATGCTGCTAAATTTAATCCATATCGTTTTCTGTCAACTACTGCAAAGATATCCGGTTCACTGAACAAGGATATATCCATTGCAGGTTCTACTCTCTACTTTTCCAACTATCTATTAATTCAGAGTTGTGCTACTTTTTACTTACCAATTCAGTACTAAGCTATGTGACATTGTCATTTTTATTTATCTGCGTCATGCACTTAGGTTTTTGTGTTATGCAGTTTAGCATATTAATACACCTTTTGCACAATTGCAAGTGACTTCTTGTTGTCCATGTAGCTTAGTTGGGTTGATTGTACCTGCTGCCAATGGATACTCTATGTGTCACGATCATGTGGGTGTTTTGCTTCTGGATGTGGGTTTTAACCTTCTTTGGATATTGTGTGCATTCAGTTGTGTCTCACCATTCAGTCCCTAGAGTACTGAGCTGGGAAATGTATGATGATTATCATGTCATATTAGTCTCTTCTAATTGTTTTCTTGGGCTCAGGACCTGTTGAACTTTTGGACCAAGGACAGAGTTCATTTGTTTTGAACGATCCAAATAAGAATCCAGCTTTTCTTCCCTTCGGTTCTGGTACACGTGCCTGCGTTTGCCAGAAGTTTGTCATTCAAGGAATTGCAAGATTGTTTGCATCGTTGCTTGAACAATATGAGGTTTGTCCTATGAATAACTTCTTGGTAATTTGTACAGCTTCTTTCAACTTACTGCTACAATCAATCTTCTTATGAAGTTACCATCAGGTTGAAGGAAAAGGTCATTATTTGCCAATGCTAGATAATAGAGGCATGGATTTAATGTTTGTGGGCATAGCAGAGAGAGCTTTGATTATGTTTTCTTTCCATGAAGTTCTGATTTTTGCTGTGCCGAATGTTGAGATTTGATTGTATTGTTTGAATCAACATAACAGGTGAGGCTTCAGCCAGGATCAAAGACAAACTCAAAACCAATGACAAATGACAGTATTTTTCAAAATTTTCCAAGTCCAGAAATAGCTTTTTCGATAAGGAATAACTGAAAGTCTGAAGAAATATACACGATGTCATCCTAATGTTGCTAGTATTTCGATTATGTTTTCATTGCCCAGCTTTTTGATGGAGAAGGCATCTCGTCTTGTTTTTCCTCCGGAATTGTTGGAGAAGCCCTTTTTACTGCTCTATCTGTGGATGGGAGGATGATGTTACATGAGCATATTTCATAAACTCATGTTTTTTTTTTTCTCCTCCCTGGCTTGTAAGTAGCTCAAAGTGCTGTATTTGATGCCAAGCTTTTTAGTATTTGTTTTTGAAGCACTCTGAGCCCATGTTTGCAGTGGAACTTATATTCATGTCTTCCCCATCTTTGGACTGCTGGGTCTTTAACTTCTTATCATTGTCCTCCATAAAACTATTTTCTTTTTCTGTTTTTCCTCCTTTAAGGGAGTCTGTGTTGTATTATGTTTACTCAATGAATATTGTATAAGAATTTCAAAACTTGTTAGTATGATATAAAATTATACTTTGTGACTATGACTTTTCTGATGCATATATAAACATGTTATCTTGAACTTATATGAGAAATGGCGCTTGTCGCGGATCTCACATCAACAAGACATGAAATAGAGTTTTTTTAATTTAATAGGCATGTCTTTTTAGTTGTATGTATGAGTTTATGAAAGTAGTATTAGAGTTTACTCAACTTTATAAGATGTCGGATCTCCGAAGAGGTTATTCAACTTTTCACTAATGTAGGATCCCACAAGAAATATTAGGATTGAGATAATTTCCTTTACAGGTAAAATTCCTATAAGAGATAGGGAGCATTTTTACCATCAAATTTTTTTGAAATATTACTTTTAGTCGATTGAAGTTATATTTAGTTAAATCAAGTCATCGATTTTTTCATTTCTATACATATTACCAATTAAAATTGTAAAATTCATTTAATTTGAGGAAATTAGTTTATTATAAAACTTTGACATCACAAAATACAAAAATTAAAAATTATGATGCTGAAAAAATAAAAAATAAAAATTGTGACATAATGTCAGGAGTATATAATTTGTTAATTTTATTGTCTTGCTTTAATATACAAACAGATGCTTAGCATGGTAATTTTCAATACTAAATCATTTCAAATCCAATCAATTGAAATAAAGTTTGGTTTTCAAGTAGAATGGTTTTTTGAGTGTTCAATTATTTTGATCAATTCGATTCGATTTTTGATAATTAAAATTTCCATCGAGCAGACTCAACTATCGAATTTGAACTAATAAAAATTTAAATTATTATATATTAATATATTTTTTTAGTTTTTATATTATACCATGAATATATATAAAATTTAAAATATTATTAAATTGTTAAAATTTATAATTATATATTATTTTAAAATTTGATAAAATATTAGAAAATATTTCCTCTAGTTTGATTTTCAATCAATTCTAGTAAATATAATAAATTTAATTTTTTTTATTTATTAAAATTTTAATCATAATTTCACGCAAGTGTCTATTAATATTCGAAATAAATCGTCTACCTTAAAAAAATATCTTACATTAGATATATAAATCTATCCATCAATCAACTATTAATATTTTTATTAGTTTGATAATGTGATAATATTTCTCGAATAATTTTATTTTTAATTAATTTTACAAATTATCACACTATATAAATTATCATTTTCTATTTTTAAATTTTTTTCTCTTTTATTAAAAAAAAAATCCTCTTACATGCAGGCCACCTTATGATTGGATCTAACCAAAGAGCACCAGATCTCTTGTAGATGTTCCAACGGGAAACGTGAGTCTCATGCTCTTTAAAGGAGAGTGCGGATATGGTATTGATTAGTGTAATAAAACGTCGATTGATCTGAAAGGAAAAAAATATTAAAATAGAGTGAACGAATGAAAAAGATATTTTAAATATTTTATATTGACCGATTATTACCGTTTATATATTAGGGATGGATTGTTTATTTTAAATATTAATAGATGAATATAAAATTATGATTAAAATTTTAAAAAATAAAAATATTTTACCCTAAAATTTAATATCTAACGGATCAAACCGACCGGGTGCATCCTTTTTCAACTCCAAATTTTCACGCATAGGCACAAAAATTCCATGGCAATGTCATGTATGGGTGGGTCCACATTAAGCAATTTGATTACATATTAAGCGAAGGTATTTTATTCAAGTGACACGTGGCTAGTACTTCATTCTTCCCTCAGCCTCTAAGCAAAAGCGGAAGGGCTAAGACTCTGATCATTTGATCCAAATGACTACCCAAATTGTTTCAGATTTAGCCGAATCGATTTCTCGATAAACCCAAATGCGAAAACCCAATTTCCTACTCTTCTCCTTCTTCTCCGTAGCAATCCAATTTCTCTTCTTTGACAAGTTTTCTGCTGAATCAATCCTCTGCTCTGAACCAATGGCCACCACTTTGGGCGGAGTCCACCCTTCCCGTGGTTCCCAGAACAGCGCCGAGCTCGAAAGCCTCGCTCGCTTCGCCGTCGATGAGCACAACAAGAAAGAGAACGCGATGGTGGAGTTTGTGAGGGTGGTGAAGGCAACCGAGCAAGTGGTTTCTGGGACGCTCCATCATTTGACGGTGGAAGCTATTGATGCCGGCAAGAAGAAGCTTTATGAGGCCAAAGTGTGGGTCAAGCCTTGGATGAATTTTAAGGAATTGCAGGAGTTTAAGCATGCTGGTGATGCTGATGTTTCCCCATCTTTTACTGCTTCTGATCTCGGTGTCAAGAAAGGTGGTTCATTCATACTGATCTAACAATTTTGTAAGAAAATGAAGGTTTTTTTTTTTTTGTATATTTTGTTTCATATCAAACTTATGTCAATGTTTTGCTGTTAAATTAGATGTGAAAGGCCCTGGATTGCAAGCCTTGCCGACACATGATCCTGTAGTTCAGGATGCTGCGAATCATGCTGTCAAGACCATCCAGCAGAGATCCAATTCCCTGGTGCCTTATGAACTTAAAGAAATAGTTCATGCCAAGGCTGAGGTAAGCAGTCTAAAGCTTCTCCTATTTTCTCACATCTTTTCCATGTTCAAATGTTCTGTTATAATTGTTAGGTGAGTACATGTGTGCCTTGTTGGTATTGAACTAAGATCTTGTTTAATGTGGTGTCTGAGTTTCTTGTGGAACTAAGATCACTCCTTACTCTATACTATTCATCACTTGGAAATGGGTTTGACAGGCATTGTTTAGACTGCTCATCTGAACTTAATTTATCCCTTCTTTTATGTACTTGTATGCTTATTACTCGGATGTTTCATTGAAAATGTGTCATAACCATCCATGTTATCTTCATTCTCGATGCTTTTACTTTCTGCAAGGTTTGTCAAGAATAGCCTTCAGTTTGTCACTTCATTCTCCATCTCCTCAACTCCAGCCTCTGTTTGTCTCCTCTTTGTACAGCAAAACTTTAGATTCTGCCTTGAAAGTTTTATTCACCTATCAAGGTGTTTAGGATTGCATTGGACTAGGAACTAGATTCATCCTGACATATGGTTCAACAACAATTTGAATCTCTATGCTTGCGGCAAGGTGGGATTAGTAAAAGCAAAAATGATCTCTTTTTCTTTTGAGTTGCTATTGTTTGAACTTGCAACAGGTACTAGAAGACTTTGCCAAACTCTACATGCTTCTCAAGGTCAAGAGAGGAGACAAGGAAGAGAAGTTCAAGGTGGAGGTACACCATAAGAGCGAAGGGACTTTCCATCTGAATCACATGGAGCCAGATCACTCTTGAAGCTAATGTTACTGTATATTGTTAGAGGTTGAACCTAATATTATCCTATATTATGAAAATATGGTTGGAACCTTGCATCATGTACTGATCTTACTCCTGCTGCTGGAAAACCTGTCTTTATAAGAATGTTATGTCTCCCGTTTATGTGTTAACCTCCTGAAGTGCAGTGCTTTTGTCAATGCAATATTGCTTTACAAATAGCTTCTCTTTGCAATTTAATAGTGCCATGGATTATGTTTATTCATCAAATATAAGTTAAGAGGTCTTTGAAACTCCCCCAAGATATGATTTGCATGAAATTGCAAATCAAGGTGCTGATATAAAGAGAGATTTCAGCAGAGTTAAAGAGGGTATGTTGAGCTGAGGAGAAAGGGAGTCCTTGTTTTAGCCCAAGGACCATGAACTTCTGCATGGATGGTTGTGTAATGGAGGCAATGTAATATTACCTCATATATCAATATATAAGTTAGAGTTGCGTTGAAGGTACTGACATCTCTTTATCAATTTAAGGTTAGGGTCAAGGCTTTGGCTTTTAAAATCGATGAGCAACCTGCAAAATAGTGTTGCTCTTTATTTTTGAAATTTATTTCTTTTTTTAAATCGAATATTTATATTATCCTCTTTGAGGACAAAGAACCCCGTACGGTTGGAACTAAGAATTTCAACTTTGCAAACGCAGCAGAAACTTGAAACATCTACACAGGCTATCCGCAACTACCGGGTATGAATTCCCACAGCCAGCAGGGAACTGTTCACGATGCGAAGGGCATTTCAGCCACTTATCAATCTTATGCCATTTCAGGGCAACCACAAACACTGTGGGCCACCAAAACCAGAGTCAAAGAAAGCCACCTTCCCTCTTAGTCCAAGCTGCTAAACTATGAAGAGTCCTAAACAGCGCTGTACTTTGTACTTATATATGCATATGTACTTTGTACTTATAAATGCATATGCGATTTGATGCTTAGTGCCATAAAACCTGACCTTACAAGGGCAAGAATCACGTTCAAGGAGCATGGTTGTGACAATTGACACGCATAAAAGAAGCCTGCAATGCATCCACACTTTGAATACATACCCAGAAGACACAATGACTACCAGTTTCAGTTCCTGGCACTGGGGAGGAAATTCTTCTTTTCTGCACTATGGCTGGCAACCGTTAATCTTCCCATTGCTTAACTTGGCAAGTGCAAATGACAGCTCAAGTTCAAAGAACGGTCTAAGAAAGCAGACAATACTAACACAGTAACTGATGTTAAAGCAATTAAAGATATGATCAATACTGCTAAATTTGACAATCATGAACGAAAGTTAATACGCTAATCAAAACAAAAAGAGAAAAAGATCATAGTTAACACAGATTTTCTAAGGGCAATTCTGTTACACTATGGACGCCATATTTTCTCATTGAGTAACAAGCACATCCCAAACTAGTGTCTTGTCATTGTGAGAAGCTACCTTTTTAAGTTATGTTAGCAAATGGTATAACAGAAAGTGAACATTGACAAGGATAAACTCTGAGAGAGAGAGAGGAGAAGAGAGAGAGAGAGAGAGAGAGATGCATTTGAGCCTTGAGACCTACATAGGATGTACTTCCATTCTCCAATGAGGTCATCTTTGGCTATTTTGCCATTTCTCAACTTTTGTACTGAGGTGCTAATCTGATCTCAACCACTAATTTTTTCTAGATGTCCAGCTCCATAACTACTTATCCTTCCTCATCATAATCTTCTTCATCCTCATCTAACCTTCTGCCAAGCTGAGCAAGTTGAAGAGGATCAATGGCCATCTTGTCCATTTCTGAAAGAGACCAGCCTGGGTATTCTTCATGTTTAGTTTCTGTTGTAGGCTCTGCTGATGAAGGCTGAGCTGCTGCCACTGCTGTTGCTGCTGCTGTTGTTGCAGCAGCAGTAGAGGCACCTGCTGAGGCCTTCGTATCCACATTCTCATCTACCTCAGCATTCAAATCAAAATTCCGTCACAGCTTGATTGGCATCTTCACCAATTGTGCTCTCTTTCATCAGTTCCTTTGACTCAGAACCGTCATCTATCACCATTCCAGGGGTTGAAAGACTTTTGTTGCAGTGCTGAAGAGTTGGGCAGGGTTCTGGTTCTAATTCACGATGAGAATCTCTTTCCACATTTCGAGCTCCTCTTCCACGGCCCCTTCCTCGTCCCCGGCCTCTCCCTCTGCCACTGGTGCCCACATGACCCACATCATGCTTCATAGAATACATGTAAGAGAAGCCAGTTACTCTTAAAGTACACAAATTCACACACACAAAATTAACATGCTCCTGATTATGTCCACATTTGAGTGACAAATTAAACAAATGACTAATTCAATTTTCACTTTTGAATACATCTTTGAGGCCTGTCATTTTAAAATTTACATACATCTAAAATAACATGCATTGCAGAGAACCAACCCAGAAGTCCTTATATGCAAAAGCATCTAGCATAATGCACTGAAGTTCACCAATTATTTTTTAAACTGCATACCCTTTCTGTCACTGAAGAAAACCAATTAGCATCATTCATTTAAAGTTGCACACAAGCTCATCCTATGTTCCATAATCTTGTATGTATATATATATATACCGAGGAAACCATCTTACCATTCTGCTCCTCTTTGACTCTTCATCACTGTCATTCCCTTCATCTCCAGCAGCTTTCCTAGCAGAATGGTATGGAAAAGTATCACCAAATAAGTAAATCTTATGAATTAAAAAGTGAGAAACAAGAAATATGGCAGGCTTTCTCTAACCTTCTCTTGGAAATAGTTCGATCATCAGCACCAGCATCAGAATGGCCATGACCATAGTCAGGAACCCGGCTGACAATATCCCTTAGAAAGTCAAATACATTATAGCTCTGTACACAATGCTTTCTGCAGTTTAGTTGGACACTTTAGTTAGACCAGTGCACTTCACATTGTACAATACATATTTCGAAGGGAAACCAAAAAGCAAGATGGGAAGCAACATGATATGATACCATGCTGATCAGAAAACTTGTTAAATGAAAATTTTAGCATGATCTGGAACTAGAAAAAAAAGAGATTTTTTCCCCTAGAATTATTACTGCAAAAATCTTCATAGTGGATATGTATCACATACTTTTGTGACCCCAAAGGATGGAATCTGGACTAGACAACATAAAATAAAAATCTTTTAGCAATCAAATTTGAGAGAAAAGATAATATCTCTTAACAAATTCTGTACAGTACTTTCTATCACTGAAATCAAAGAAGAAAGCATTTTAAGAAGCTATCTATGCCTCCACTAACTCCTAAATCCCCCAAAAGCTCTTGTATGAGTACATGAGTGGATGCTGTTGATCATGCTGGAACCTTACTATTCTCATCTTGAGTTTACTTTATATTAGTTTGCACTGATACTGATGTTTGGGGTTTTCCGTGTGTTTCTTCTTTTACTTCTCTTTTCATATGATATTGCAGCAATTCTCCTCTTATTGATAAATTACAACTTTTAGAGGGGAAAAAACAAACAAACAAATAAAAATGAACAAAAGTTCTTGGTCTACTAAAGCACTTCTATATCAACAGAAAGGAAAAAGAAAGAAAAACAAGAAGCACTTCAGCCAATGCAGTTACCAAGTGGTTATTTGCCTGTAAACTAAATTAAAACAGGAAGTTTTTAGTAAAATCATCTTACAAGTTGTAAAGTAAAAGTTATGAAAACAAAATAGTGATTATGAACCAAGAGTAGGGTTTTTATAGGATTTAATCTCAGATAATGTTCGGAAATTGCTATTTTAGGAGAATGAGGGTTTGATGCAAATAACTACTTAAACTTGTTACTTTCATACAGACTTTGGAAGTTTAGGCATTGAATCTACCTTCTCTCTCCGTATTCCCTCCACTTTGTCTTACTCTCGTTTTTCCCTCTCACACTCTCTTCTTTTTCTCTCCCTACCCCATTTTTCTCCCATACCACATAATCAAGAAACTGAAACTAATTGTCACAGAGCAATAATATGTATACAAACTTATAAATTTTCAGAAGTAACATCAAGTCCTCAAGTAGACAACACACATTGTTAGCCACAAAGAATAACATTAATTCTGCACTTACAGATGCAATGAGCTCATGGTCTTTGCTCCTCTCTGAAGGGTAATCTCATATGTACGATCACAAAGGTCTTGAAGAAACAATTCCAATGCTTTAGCTGTGTGGTAGAAAAAAGAAGCATGAGCAAGTAATATACATGCATGGACAAATTTTTTAGGCAAAATCATGACAGTTACATCCACTCACAAACTAAAACAGGCACTGCTAAAGCAATCTTCCCAACATCTTCATCAGCTTGCATAATCTTTTTAATACGAGCCTGAAAAACAAATATGTTTCAACGATTCAGCACTAATCACAGGTGAAAGTAACATCTGTAAAAATTAGAAAAACAAAACCTTAAGTAAGGGAATATCATAACTAGAAAATCGCTCACAAGCCAGGGATAAAAATGCAGCCCATCCTTACTCCTTACAGCATATGCAAAACATCAGAAAATAATTTCCTTTCTTTACCAAACTTCTTTAACATTCTTTTTTATGCATAATCTTTTGGAACTAAAACTTCTTGAAAGATGCAACAATATGTGCAGTGTGTAATCATAAAACTGTATATTATAATTATAAGCAATCAACATTATCTATTAATATCAGGAATCCGAATATAAAACAGCAGCCAATCAACAGCCTAAGATACTGGCCAAAAAAAAATCAGCGGCCAAATATCAGTAAGAAACCAGACAAGGTTTGTTAAACACTGAAAAGGGAATATCAAGACAAAAGAATAAATGGCACCTCACATTCCTTACTGTCACTCTGTTAAGTGAGAATATCAATGCACAGGTCCTTGTAAGTTGCTATTTAATACCACTGACATAATGCAAGTAACCACTAATGACAAGCTCAATCCTGTTACCAGGTTTTGACTTCAAACCAATGGAGAGACCAGTAAATAGAGCATTGCTAAGGGTGTCCACTCCAAACTGGAACAGGATGATCGACACTCACCTAAAGTTTTAGATGTTAGTAAGCAAGACATTCTGCAGCCTACCAACTATCACTTAAAGTTATAGCTCATAGTATGACTAAGTGAGGTGATTATTATAGACCTTGAAGAAAAAAAAATGATTCCAAAAGCTTTTCCGATCAAGAGATCGTCCGCAATTCTTTTAATAAACGCAATTTCAATAGCTGCATTAGAGAAACTCTTCATACAAAATTGAGCTAGGTAGACAACATGGATTATGATATCATGGAAAAGTCATTGTTTTAGTTATTTCCTTCTCTTTCCTTAAATTATATTCTTTTATGGTGAATATTAGTGAAGGCTTTAACATGATCCTTCAATTTCCTGTAGAAAGCAACACAAGGTACTCAATGAAATCAGCCATAGAAGGTGCCCAAAGATTACTACTGAATCCCAAAGTATGATTCCACTTAAATATGCTTTAGGCTAAAAGAGGATTTAATAACACAGGAATGAAAGGAGATAGTCTGGTTCCACTTAAATATGCTTTAGGCTAAAAGAGGATTTACTAGCACAAGAATGAAAGGAGAAACAAGTACATCTAGGGATGGAGTAAGCAACTAAAGAGAGCCACACCATTCCAAAGCGCCCAGATTCTTCCATTAACTTTTGCAATCATCCAATGTTTGAAAGTTGAAACCAGACATGAATATGATAGATTGACACAAGGATTAGTTATGGATTCAAAACAAGCAGTTGATTGTGATGATAATCAAATCACAAGTCAGTGACCGAAAACTGAAAAATGCAAATCCCAAATTCCACCAATTGTAGTATCAGCCTACTGGTGCTATACATCAGAAATCAAACAACTCTTTTCTTCAAGCTTCCAATAAAATGAGATAAAGGAGAACAAACAAATCCTAACTGACTGTTGAGATTTCAACATGAGTGCTTAGACAAGTGGAGTCAAAACTGAACCATACTCAGAAAACCACATAACTCACAATCTCAAACTTCCTTTGAAGAATATTTTCATTTTTAAAGAGAACCAAAACATTCTAACCAAAGAAATCAGCATTAAGAATGAAGACAGATGACAACATTTTTAGTTTGCAGAGAAACAAAGACTACTTAACACCTTATTTCATGAATAGAAAAAAGGATTCAAGTCCACAAAAGCGACAGATGAAAAGCGATGACATCCCAAAACCCAGGAAACAAACAAAGATTAGAATCAACAATTTATGATCTTCTTCCAATTCATATAAGAGAAATTAACCTATAAGTCTAAAACTCAAACATGACACTGATTAGGACTTGCATGAAAGAGATAAAAAGCAGCAGAAGAAGAAATACCAAATTAGCCTCTGTTTTCTCATTCCTAACATTAGAGAAAGAATATCCGATGCCAATTACATAGTATTACCGTCTCACATATTCCCAACCTAATATCCATAATACCAATCAGCTGAATTTCAGTGCCAAATCACTTAATTTGTTTGAAACAAACAAAAGCCTAGAAAAGTATAATTCATGGATCCAATCATATTTGCAAAACATAATCCCCATAGCTCCATAAAAATCATGTTGCAAAAAATCCCCTTAGCCTCTGTTTTTCTCATTCCTAACTTTAGAGAAAGAAAATGCAATCCCAATTACATAAACAAAATATAGCCAACTCACATGTTCCCAACCTAATTGTTATAATTCCAATTAAATGGACTTTGGTACCAAATCACCTAATTTGTTTGATACCAACCAAAGCCTAGAAAAGTATACTTCACAAGTCAAAACATATTAGCAAAATAACCCCAATAGCTCCAAAAACAAAACGGACCAATTTAGAAGAACCATTTGAAAACATTAGTTACTCATACAACAAACTACATAGGGTTCCCACAAACAGCAAAAAAGGAATTTTCCCTGAAAGGACTATGAAAGACACAATCCGACCACAGACTCCATGAAAATTCCATAAAATTATACAATTGTCCACTGAAAATTTTAACAACCCCAGATATTGAAAACAACATCAACTAATATATAGCAAACTAATGATAACCCAGATCACAAAATTGTCCTACAAAATGAAATCGCATAAACAACAAAAAAAATGAACAAAAATAAAAAACTAAACAAGACCCAGATTTCATTTTCAACCGAAACAATAAAAAATCATATACCCAAAACAAATTAACATCGGATAAAACAAAGAAATTAAATGAATTCATCAGAAAGCAAAAGTAAAAATAGAAAAGATAAAATCGATACGAAGCTTACAGCGGGGAAACGAGTATCGAGCTTCTTCCTCATGGTTTTGGTTGTCAGATTTGGATCATTAAATTATTAAAATATAAAAAAATAAAAAGCTAAACGAAAAAGGACAATCGATGTTAATTTCTTTCTTAAAAAAAAAAATTCTTCAGAAGGAAATCATTGTCGCAATAATCATCTGTCATACGAAAAAAAAAAATTTAACCAAAAAAACCCATTTCAGATCCGAGGTCGGTCTTTTCCTCTAGCTCATAAAACCAAACAAACACAACCCAAAGTCTTTGTTTCAAAACCGAATATCCGTCCGTACAAGTTTGACAAAGAGAAAATAAAAAGCAAAAAAAAAAAAACGGAAAAAAATTTTCCAAGTCAAGTAGATACTGGTTGAAGTGACTGCCTCATCTATATAAGGTTTGAACAGTCCAATATATGATGACCACGCTTTCAAAAGTGTTAGTACGTTCACACGTGCAATGATATGATTGAGCAGTGCTCATAGTTTCATAACTGACGGCAACATGTTTTGGATACATGTGTTTTTCTGTCCTTTACAATTCTTATCAGGGGAAAACTTATGATCTAGAGCACCCTATGGACCAAATCCAAAAGAGGAAAAAGGAACCAACAAAAGCTTAATTTCTGTTTTCTAAATTTGAATTGTCTCTCTCGCTTGCATTGCCTACTATCCTAACTTCTAGTGTTCCATTCTTATGAAATTACAGACATCAATGTTTGATAAAATAATTTTATATATTTATATTTATATATATAAAAGTTTTTTTTTTATAATTATAGGAGAGAGGATTCGAATTCTATTTTTTAAATAGAGAGATAATGTATTAATCAATAAATCAAATGCTTAGGTGTATTTATGTATATAAAAATTGATTTAGTTGATCTGACATATATATACATATATATTCTTATATGACCACGAGGGTTTAGACAGATTTGGGTAGTAAATGGGTAGTGGGTAAGGTATTAAAGGTTTAGGTTCGAGTAGGAAATCTCAAAAAATTATGGAGTAGTTGTAAGGTTGAGTATCATATTTTTTTAATCGGATTTAGATTAGGGTATTTTAAAATTATCGAGTATCTTATTCGTTGACAACCATAGGTAGATCAAGCAAGTTTGGACATATTTTATAACTTGGTATTTTGGCTTGAAAATATTGTTATAGTAAAATTTAATACAAAAATAAGTTAACAGTTTCAATAATAAAAATATTATGTAATAGTGACTGGATGCCAGAGTGAGCTTAGCTTTTAAAAGTGTAAGGCCAGTAAGACTCAATCAAACCATTAGATACCTTTATTTTTTTTTTTTTGGGTGTTGTTTTAGTAGAAACACCTTTATTTATTAAGAAGGGTATTATACTTCTTTTTTTGTTCTATAAGATATGATTTTTTTTCTTTTTAAAGAAAAAGAGATTCAAACTTAACTATATATCTGAAGATTATAGCATCTCTTTTGAAAACTTAAAATGTAATTCAATTATTTTATTTTATTTTTTGGTATTAAAAAGTATCAAATATAAATATTATAAAAAGTTTAAAATGTTAATAATATATAGTATACTAAATTCAACATTTTTTTCTTAATTTTTATAAAAATGAAAAACAATTCTTAGTTTTCATGATAACGAAAAAGAAAAGCAAAAAGAGACGAAGGGATTAATTAATATATAGACATACATTTTATTCCTACACGAGGTTTGTAAAATTTTCTATTAAAAATGATTAAAAAAAAGTAAAACCAATGAATTGGTGGAGCTTGTTATCTTGTTATATCATTGATATATTTTTTGATTCTCAATTTTAGTTTATAATTAATTATAAATAGAAAACTTTACACAAACTTCATCTTAATTAGAGGTGTTCATGAATCAAGTTTGACTCAGTTAGCACTTTTAAAACTTAAACTTGGGTTCGAGCTCAATCTATTTATTAAATTATATAAAAGTATTTTTAAATTAATTTTTAAGATATATTTTAAAATTAAAATTAAATAAAAATAATTATTTATTAATATAATAATATTCAAGATTAGATCAAGTTGATACCAAACTTAAAAAATCTACTCAAGACTCGGCACAAGTGGATAGGTTTAAAGTTATCGAATTTAAGTTTTTGCCTTTTGTTTTTCAAATAAAGTTTTGCCCTTATACTTACATATTTAGTTTATAATTACGTGCTTATACATCACGTGGTTCTACTTATTAACAAAACATGATGGTTCATTTTAGGGTTATTGGTCTAAATTCTGTTATTTACAGCATTACATCTTTATGATCATGGTTTAAGTTTTTTTCTTAGAAAAGGGATTCGATCTCTACCTTTCTAGTAGAATTTACATTAAATCGAATGCGAAAGTACTACCGTGATTAAATCTTAATCATATTATTACGGTGTCTATTTGCAACAATTTTTTCTTTTATTTTGAGTACATTTAGAAGTAGACATTATATTAATCTAGTCATCCAAAACAAGCCCTTACTAATACAATTAACCAAGTAGTGCACTGTATATAGCCGTAAAAAATTTAATATATAATTGGAACTCTATCCGCACATGACAAATTTCTTTCTTTTTTGGCATAATGTTTTAAAATGTCGTCAAACTATTTTTTTAAAAAATTCAATTAAGCATTTATTCTTCTGTTGTATTTAATTAAATTTTTTTGCTTTTATTTTAAATCAAATAGATTTTTATGATTAATAATTGATTAATTATTATTAGTCAAAATATCACTTGTCATTTTATATTCATATGGCGTTGCCATGATTATAACGTAAAAGGTGAAAAATGATACATGGTTATGTTATTATGTCACATTAACATATCATGTTATCGTTCATTGTGACACGTCAGCATGCTATGTGGCATAAAAATAATAAATGATATTTTGAGTAACAACTATTAATTAACGATTAGTTTTAAAGATTTATTTGGTTCAAAATAAAAATATAAGAGCTTGATTAAATACAATAACCGAATAAAGATTTATTTGAATAGTTTAATGACATATTTAGGTATTATGCCTTTTGTTTTTTTTTTCAAATTAGTTTGACCATTTTAGGTTTATAATCATTTAGTTTTTTCCTTTTTATTTTGATTTCTTTTTAAATAGTGTGATAAAGTTTAATCTTTTAAAAAATTCTTCATTATGTTTTTATTTAAATGCAATGTAAGTTTAATTAATAAATTTTAAACATTTAGTCAACTATGAGACTTGATGTTAGTCAACTATGGTGTTTTCCTACAACTACATTATCAACTTTTTTGAAGCGACATAAGTAAATCCCATAAAGAATACTATACCGTTAAATGTACATGATATGGCAATACCAACAAAAAGTCGACTCCATTGGTAAATTCTTCTTATTCTTAAACTATCATGATCCAATCTTGGGCCATAACTAGCATAAAGGCCCAATAGGCAAAGCCCATTGAGATCAAACAAGCTTATTGTCATACCTGTATCATATAAGGTCACACACATCTCGTATAGTAGTATTTTATCATATTTATAAATATCATTAATATCCTAACACCTAACATATATGGAATGTGCCTTAACTCAATATTATAACATCAAGTGGTAACATTATCTTTATACATTCTCCATCATAAATATTTGACAAGTTGCCATCTAGTGGCTAAATCAATACTACTAGACTCCTATTAAGTACAAAATAAAACATGACATGATAGGGAAGTGACATGGGTTGGTGGAGCCTAGCGAATGCCTACCACAATAATGGATAAAGGTAGGATTGCTTAGCTATCTTTGGATCTGAGAACCAAAACATGAAGTTGAAAAGGCGAGCATAAAACTCAAAAAGGGACATTAGAGGGGAACAAGCATATTAATGGAGAAATATTTTATAAATCTATGCCATTTTTCCTTTGAAACCATGCAATTTGTTTTTGGAACCAAAACTATGAATGCAGTCAGAATTCTCAAATCATTTTGAAACATTTAGCCATTTTCCCTTAAGGTATATTCAATCTACATATAAGAGTTTACACTTTTAATACTTTTCATATATCAGGAGGTCATATAAACTAGTTTGAAAAACATATTTTAGAACTCAATTTGTCAATTGAATATGGTCATTACAACTCTTGAACTCAACATTTAAAAACATATCGTTGGATGTAACTTCATAAGTAACACCAGTGTACTAATAGTGGTATTTCATCACCCTACTATATAGACAGTCTGTGATAGTGGTATTTCGTCACCTCACTATGTAGGCCATCCACAGGGTAGCTAACCCTTACATGTGTATACATAACAATGGTCCACTATTTATAGTTAATGACCTTATAACATTGCTTGTGCCATTCTCGACCACAAGGCTAGCACCATTTCGTTCCCTCTACTAGTCGAGGTGTCTTCATTGTGCAAAATAGACTGCCACTAGTTTAGGTTTTAACTTAAGGGCTCTACTGAAAAACATTTTTCATCTCTAAACCATTGGAAAATCCTTTACCCTTTTTGTTCATAATATAATATCATGAAATCATGGCCTACCATTATACCATTCCAAATACCCAATTTAGCACCAACACAATAAGCCATCGTTTCATAAATTCATCAATATCTAGGGTTCTTAACATGTGTCTATTGAAATCAAAACATTTTTATTTCTTTAAATACTCAACACTTGGAGTTTCACATAAAACCAATCATTTTTTTTTCAACACATGGAAATTTAGCACTTTCATTTAAAACCAACACTTACAAACTAACATTATCATCATATTAAAAGTCTGGCACATTTATTTAAAATTCATAACTCATAAAACTAGCAATACCATCACATTGACAATTTACACATTTTAAATGCTTGTTCCCATGCAAGTTTGTATAATAGAAATGCACATATATTTCATATACTCTTACATACATATATAAACTTATGTGCTTATCAACATATTAATAAAAGCATCCCAAAACATTTATAGGCACAATATTTCAAAACTTTGTCATGCATTTTCTAACAAAATAGATTGAATGCAAGTCCACTCACCCTTTTGATGCCACATTACAAAACCAACACCACTAAAACCTTAATCCAAGTTGAGTCTTGATGTACCAATAGAACATATAATTATCAATAAATAGCAATAACCTCAAACATACCATAAAAATTTAAAATTAATAATTTTAATAAATATATACTAATTAAATTACATTCTAATCTAACATTTAACCTATAATTCTACTCTAATTCACAAACCTATTAAACTAACTACTCAAATTTAAGATTTCCTTACCTTGGTGAGCTTGGAGGTGTTAAACTCAAACAAACCTAATATTTTCAAGAAAAAGATAATATGGAAAATTAGAGATTAATTGTTGAAAAATAAAACCATGAAATTTGGAGTTTATATGGGCTGAAATCTCACTTTTGCTTGCCTAAAATTGAAGGGTTTAATGTCTATAATCTTGATAGATTTGAAAGTGGTAGTGTAGAAAAACACAAAGAGGAAGAGAAAATCTATTTTCCCTCTTTTTATGTTCGGATAGCAAGGAAATAAATGGGGTTGGGAGTTGCTAGTTAGTGAGTAAGAAGAAAGAATGAAGGTTTAAAGTAGAAGAATGAAAGGACCAAGAAAAAGAAAGAAAATTATGGCTTTCTTGAAGGAGGAAATGTGGTCTTGGGTTGAAGAAAAGAAACAAGGAAGAAAATGTCTTTAGAGAGTGATGGTCAGCCATAAAGAAATAAAAGAAAGGTGCAAAGCTTCCCAAGGACACATGGCTATTGTGTCTTAGAAAAGGTGAAGATGCTTTTGTGTTATTAAGGGGAAATTAATTTTTTTCTATTATTTAGGGGTAAATAACTAGAATGCTTTATTGTCTTATTTCTATTATTTAAGGGTAATTAACCACTTAGACTTCAAACCTATTTCATAGAATTGAAAATAGTCTTTTAAAGTGTAGACCTTGAATATTTGGTTACCAAGTATTTAGTAACGCTCAGCAAGGAAAGAACGAAATTACCCCTAACTCAGTTACTGTTCCTACTCTAAGTTAAGTGTCTATAAATGTAACACTCTTGATTTTCGATATGACCTAAGTCAATTGAGAATGATTTATGAAAAAAATTGCACTTTGAGGACTTAAATGATATGCTAAATAAGCCAATTGTATGGGAGTATGTATATTTACACTTAGGCAAATATTCATGGAAATATGTGATTTATCTTATAGTTTGAAGTCTTGATTTAAGATTTATGTGATCTTCGAGGATATAAGTGTATGGATTCGAGTTATATGAATCAATTGAAGTGCGAATTAAGTAGGGTAATGATTTGGAGTGTTAGATTAGAAATTTTGGAAGTTTGGAAGGTTAAAAATCTACTTCCAAGGGAAAATGTGTCAATACATTCCCTAATGTATTGATACAATCTTGGCAAGGTGAACAATATAAAGCGCACAGGGGATTTTTCAATCGATACATTCAAAAATGTATCGATGGATTTGAATAAATATGAACACTTATCGATACATTATCCAAATGTATTGATAGATGTGAAACAAAGAGCAACTAAGGGGGTAAAGTATATATAGATTCCCCCACGTATCGATACATCTAAGGTAGTGAAAATTATGCCTAAAATATATCGATACATTGTCCCAATGTATCGATAGATTTGGTTGAAACTAATGAAAATGTATCGATACATCACTAGGGACAGGTAAAAAATAAAAAGGAATCTCAAGCTATTCTTCCATTTTAAACAAAACCTAAACCCTTTTCTCTCTTTACTACTCCAAAACCCTAAGCCCCGAACCAATTTTTGGACCCATTTGGAGTGGATTGGAGCTTGGGAAACACCTCTAGAGGTAAGATTAAGCATTTTTACGAATTAATTGTTAATTTAATCGATTAATAATCAAGCAATTGATTTTTCCAGCTTTGGTGGAATCCCCCGTGATTTGCTAGAATTTGGAGCTTAGATTCTTGCAATCCAACTTCTAAGGTATGGGTTTAGCTCATTATTGAACGATTTGTGCTAGTATGTTGGATTGTTAAGAATTTAGTTATTTTTGAAAAAGTTGGATATTTTCAAAAGTTAGAAAATAATTAATATTTTGATGTTTGATGTGTTTTAAGATGGAAATTGAGCTATTTGACTAGTTAGTGAGCTAGAGGACGATTGGAGGTTGAAGTTTGATGGTGGGAGTGCCGCCGATTTGTCATTGTGAGTGGGTTAATTTAAAATGCATGTGATGCATGATGCTTTAATGAAGGTGCCGCTATGGTACTAGATTAGAAAAATAAATATATATATGTATATAATTTCCTAGAGGAATGTGCCTAGGCTAAAGAACGAAAATGTATGTGACTATGTGCTATGTTAGTGCCTTATGCAAGCCACTTAGTGGCCTATGTTGTGTGAGCCTAGACTAGTGAGTCTAGAGGATATGATGAACATCTAGGAATAGATTATGCCAGACGAATGATCTTCAGAGTATTTAAGCAGTTGATGCCTGAAGGACTCAAAAGCATTCAGAACTATACCGAGCTTATAAACAATTTAAAACTCGTTAAATGTGATTTATGATTTGATGTGGACAAATGGAATGATGAAGGCATGATGGCTTCATTGGTGGATATGTATTTCATTCGATGGATGAATTGAGGACATTGATTTGATTTGAGGTTGAGCATAGTCTTATTCCTTGTGACTTTGTTATGTGCCTACAAGGATGGTAGTATTAGTCCCGTTTGTGATTCCCGCTTGTAGTGCTTTGATGCCACCCATTTAAGAATATAGCAGGTGATGTCATCTGTTGGGAGATTACTCTAGATGATGACTCTAATTCTTCGCTTGTTGCTTCGACACATGCATGATTTGATTTTTGCTAGTGGCTTAACCCTAAGTATGATTTGACTTTGTTGGTTGGCCACATTGTTGTTGATTTCTCAAACAAGTGCACGTATTGTTAACAAGTAATATAATGATAAACTAGAGTATCGTTCCCATAGAGAATTTTTTTAATTCCTATTGTTAACTATTAAAATTATAGCATCCTAATTTTATCCAAACAATTAAAAATTAAATTTAAACGAAAAACAAACTAAAGACTAAAACTAATCTAAATTAACCAACAAAATTATTTTATTAAATTTGATTGACTTTTAGACCTAAGATTATGATGTCTCTCAATACTTCATCTAAATATTATCTCTCTTTCTTAACTTAGTTTAATGGATTAAGTTACTAACCTAGAGTCCTAAATTATTTACAAGTCTCTATTTAGTTTCTCATAAAAATATCTCTCCCAATTAATTTACTGTATGTCTATGCAAATTATATTAAAGACAGATTCATTAAGTTCGTACTTTAATTTTAGCTACGTATGGCTTATAGGTGTATGTCTACCCTTTATGCAAATCAAATCACCCAATCAACTAAGTGCATTTGATTATACGTTATTTTATTCAATGTCTACCTAAATCTCCTTCGTCAAGGTTTAACTTAGGTTTCTAATTTAATCTAATTGGTGGCCAATCAACTAGAAACATTAAGAATAGAATAAAATAAATAACTTAAATCCATAAAACATAAGCAAAAGAGAAATAAATAAATTAGACTACATTTTAAGTTCAATTATAATATTAGATAAATGAATTAGTTCCCCATTAAGTCACGCATCATCATCATATAAGGTTTAAACACTAAAAACAAAACCAAGAAAATAAAAGAACAATAAAAAGATAGAAAAAACTAAGAATTGTAATCTTGATCTTCAAATCTCCTTAAATCCTTCAAATTCTTCTCAACTTCAATGACTTTGCTGCTTGATTCTTAGCTTTCAATCCGGTGTTTCGTTATATCCTAAAGTTCCTCTGAAAGGTTGTTTTTATAGTTTGAACTTAGGCCAAGTTGGGTAAAGCAAGAAGTCAATTCCAATCAATATTTTCTCATTAGACTACGTAGGTCGTGGCCTTGACTAATTAATTAACAGAAATCGTAATTGCTCTAGGACTGCTATAGTGCTTCATCTTTGACATAATTTTTGACCACCTTCTAAGCCGACCTAGGCAAAGTGTAAACATGAGAGTAGAAATTTTTTTTCTTATCTTTCCAATGGTCTAATAATAATCTTATTTGGAGTTCTTTAGAGAGTTATGGTTGAAATATTGATACCTATGCAGTGGAAGTCTGCACCTTGAAATTGCTCTCTTTATTCGATTAAAATTCTTCCTTAATTAAACCTACAAAAGCACAAATAAATCAATAACAACTTATCCCCATACCGAAACTCATAAAAAAAAGGAACAAGTGGTACGATACTCAACCAAACCTTCTTGTATTCTTACCCTCATATAGGGGCTAGAGCCAATCACAGCATAATAAAAATTTTGTACAAGATCATACCAAGATCAAGTATCAATAGCCAATCATGTCAATCACATAAATAATGGAAAAGTGGAGACCTTTTCAATCCACATTCACAATCACATGCAAGAGCATTTTAATCATCCATAATCACTTTCTCAACTAATTATCTCGTACTCACACTAACACGAAGGCCAAAGTAATTGAGGGAAATGTTTAAAATATTAAAAGGGCTTGTCTCTTGTTTAAAACTATTACATACTAGGATATTTACTTATAAATAATAGTTTTGAAAGCCATTTCCAAAACATTGTCTCATCCACAAACACATTTTTATGGAAACCATGCTCATCAATAATCCATCAAATCATTTAACCATGTTTTCAACTTTACATACTTAAATAGTTTCGAAAGTAGTGTACCCACTCATCTCAAAAAGTTGACCTTTGTAATCAAGCACAAAACTACTCCAATAGTTCCTTTAAAGTTTTGATCATTCTTAAACATTCAATAACCCTTATCATCAATAATCAGTTTAGGAATTGAGTGCTAAGAATTCTAAGCTCTTTCGAATCTGTTCGTATTCTTCTAAAACTAATTTCCCAACTTAAGTTCATTGTTCTATAATTACTCATGTGTAGAAAATTCATAACTCCATCATCTTTACCTTAAGTGAGCTTTAAACAAGGAGGAAATCCATCCAAATATTTTAGTTTGTAGATATCAGTAAATTTGGAATAATACATAATATTTTCAAAGTTAAAAACCCTAGATTTAAAGATTTCAAGAGTGAAAAATATCACATTTGCTTTTGAAACTCAAAACCAAGCATAAATATTTCAAAAATGGTGTTTTGAGATGAAAATAGGTTGAGAGGGTCTCAAAGTTGAAAGAATACCTTCCAAAATTGATTGAGAACTAAAAGCCTTAATAAAATGTGAGGTATTTATAGTTTGAAGTGTGAAAATACATTTTTACCATTTTATTTTTTAGAAAACAGCATCATTTATCTATTAATCGAGGTCATCTATCGATAAATGGCTGTTAGGTTTATTTTAAAAGCTTTCGGGTTGCTATTTATCGATAGATTTTCCTTATTTATTGATAAATAGGTCAATCTATCGATAAATGTTAATCAATTTCCTTCAAAAACTTTTTTTTGGGTTGTATCTATTGATAGCTGAAGAATATCTATTGATTGATGAAGAACATCTATCGATAGATAAACTCTAGTAAGCAAAAACAACTTTTAAAACTTGTCCATTTGGACTTTTTTTTTCCACTAAACTTTGCAAACCATCTTAGTTGTTGACACCTTATGTTTTTTATGATAACAAAACATTTCTCATTCATTAATGTTTAATCTTGTTATTTAAATATGCAGGATTTAATTTAATATCACTAATAAAGTTATTAATTAAAGGCAAGTGAAGGAGCTTGTTAAGTTTAATGAAGAGTTAATCAGTTAAAAGGAAAAGAGCAAGTGATGAACAAGAACAAAACCATAGTAATTAATTATCAAGGGACTTTAATCAGTTAAGGCATGGCTATGTGATAAGCTAAAGCAAAACAAAAATATGCTAATCGATTAAGAGGTTTGGTTAATCGGTTAAAGCACTAGGTCCTACTATCTTCAAGCGTCAAAAACAAGTTTGAAAATATAATTCACCATTAAAGGGAGCCAAAACGGAGAAGTTCAAAATTCAAAGAATTTCTAGTTGAGCAAAATTGATTTCAATCAGTTATGGATAAAGGAAGCATAGCTTTAATTAGTTAAGGGAAGAGTTAACTAATTAGTGTAAGCTTGCTGTGTAAAGAAGTGAAAATAGAAAGTTTGTAATCGGTTAAAGTTTGCCACAACTAGTTAGAGGAAGTCTGCTAAAGAAGAAAAGTTTGAAGATAGAGAACTCTTAATTAGTTAGAGTCTCCTATAATCGGTTAGAGCAGAGAACATAGTAATAAGATAGTGCAAGGCAAAAAAGTTGTAGTCGGTTGAGTTGCCTATAACTGGTTAGTCGAAGTTTGTTTGCCTTTTTGAATTTAAATACTAGAGGACAACATAACAATTAAAAGTGCATCAAAGTTGTTTCTAACACCTAGAAATTGTCTCCAACCGAAAAATCTAACTCCTTAACTATAAAAGGAAGCTCTAATGGTCAAAAACAGTAAATTTGAATAGAAAAAAGCCATTTTGAGCAAAAAGCTAAACATCTTTCACCAAAAACACTTGGTCTTCGTTTTAAAATCAGGCAGAGTGTTTCAGCTTTGTTGAAATATTTTCATATTTGTAAAGTGTCATAGTTATATTTCCTTTTCTTCTCTTTCTTGGGAAATTAAAGTGCAAGAAGCACTTTAAAGATTGTCGTAAGTGATTAGAGTTTGGGTTAGAAGCTTACCTTGTAAAAGCTTGGTGGAAGCTGTTAATTCTTCTGGTATAGTGAAGTTAAGGTTAAAAATCTTTAATTGAGAGATCAAGGTAGTGGATATAGGTCAAAGGGACTGAACCACTATAAATACTTTTGCATTTTCCACTTTATTTTATGCTTCATTAATTGGTGCCTTGCAGTTCTAACAAGTTCTAGTCCTTCCCTTCATCTAGTTGATTAAGATGTCTACAAGGTCTAAAAGGTTAAACAAAATTTTTTTTTAGTGCCATTCACCCCTTTCTAGCACTCCAATGGGACCAACATTAGTGTTTTGAGACACAAACTTTTCCAAGTTTAAAACTTAGTTTAAGAGCTCACAACATGAAACATACATGCTCACCTAAGAATTTTTAACTTAATATTTTACTTAAGGGTGGGATTTCACAAATTCCATATAAAATATATCAAATATCTATTTTGCATTATTATACCTTCAATGGTAAAATAGGAATGCACCATATATCAAGATGTTTGATTTATATATTAGTAACATTATACCATAATATATAATAAGAGTGCCACATGCACACACCTTATGTCTTGTTAAATGGTTTGTTTTCTATCATATGGACCTTTGTCAACTCAACATTCTTTACTTTGGGATCTTTATCATTTTCATCTTGATTGACTTCATCTTATTTGTAATAATCTTTTCTATTCAAAAATGATTATCAAGGTCCTTGAGAGATATCTCCTTTTTCTTCTACTTTAGACTTTTCTTATTGTCTCTCCATGAAGGGAAAGTTTATCAATTATAAAAGACAGAACAATAGCTTCATCCATGTTGAGATCATATAACTTAAAGCTATTAAGAGTAATACTTCTTATCCATGTTAAGATCATATCACATACGTGTACTATACATGTCACATATGATGAAAAACCATTTTCCTTTTCAACATCAAATTGATCCAACTTTAACCAATGAATAAAGTTTCCTCATTTAAAGCGGTCTAGCTTGACAATGTTGGTAGCCATCGTTTTTAAGGAATTCATGTTGTTGAGTTCCAATCATATGAAAATAAGTCTTAAAATTGTTGGTGCAAATGGGGTTTAGTTGAAATTTAAAGAAACTGGTAAAATTGACTTCAAGACGTGCCTTTGTAGATACTATATTTTAAACTTATTTTGCCCCCACTACTTAGTATGCAAAAGAGGAATTATGCAAATAGCCTTTGGGATAAAATGAAACTAACATCTAACTTTATCTTGTACTTATGAGGTTATATCGTTAGACATACCTAAGGGTTGCAATGTTGTTTGGCCTTAGAGCCTACTTCCTGTAACAAGTAGATTATAAGGAATTTGGATACTTTTGATAAATGGTGGTAACACAAAGTGTTTATATCTTTATCTGAATTTTATTTAGAACATAACACTTTTTTTACTCTTGTCCTATTTTTTGTTATGTTGTTGTTAAAATGGTTACTAGCAAGTCCTTTATATAAACTCGTAAATGTTTTTTTTTAAGACACAACTCTATCATTATGGCATCTCTATATTATAAACACACATTTACATGTTACAAGGCACAATCTTTGGATAAAGGTATTAATTGCTTTAACAATTACCTTATGAAAGGACAACCATTTTAACACTAGGGCATTATGAAGACACTTGAATGTTGTGAAAGATACTTACTAAGGTGAATCACCAATCTTAGTAAGGTTGAAAACCCCACTAAAGTGAAAAAATAGTCAAAATCGCATTTTATTTGTCCAAGCCAAAGATATTACAACCTCTTACACTTTTAAAAAGAGCCTCAAGAAAATAAACACTCTTGTTTATTAAAGAAAATATTCTTTATTAATTTTCAACTTCAATGTGAATAATAACAAAGCCTCAAGGTCCTATTTATAGTGTTATAGGTCCACGCCCTATTTATAGTATTATAGGCCTATGTCCGAATAAAATTCTATTTCAAGTTGTCTAGTACAATTAGAGTTGTTAACAAAAGATTTAAATAAAATATGTATTCTATTCCTAAACAGAACATAACTAGCCTAAAACCCTAATATAAGTAAATTTAAATAAAAGAGAATTCTATTATACCTATAATTCTTATAGGAACCTAAATAATAATATACTCATGTATCATTCTCTCTAGGTTGAAGAAAAATCGTTTTCAAGATCCATGTCTTCTTTGTGTTATCCATAGTAAAGAGAGAAATTATCTATGTTGAAAGTATAAGAAACTTCATAATCCCTAGAAAGTTTAATCTTGTAAGCATTCTCATTAATACGTTCCAAGACTTGAAATGGCCTATCAACTAGAGGAGATAATTTTACCCGTGACTTAGGAAAACGTTATTTCCTTAGTGAATCCACACTAAGTCTCTTTTTTAAAACTAACTAGATTTTTGTGCTTATTAGCTTGCTTTTGGTATTTTGTATTTTAATGAATACTCTTCTCTTGAATTTCTTTATGAAGTTTCTTGATTTGCTTAGCATGTTTTTTACCATTAGCATTAAATTCATGAGTAGTTGGTAACATAGGAAGGTCTAAAGGACTTAGATGATGTTTTCCATATCCTATTGAATGGACATCTTTTAGTGGTTTGGCTCATAGAATTATTGTAAGAAAATTCTACTTGTCTTAACACAAAATCCCATTGGCGAATGTGTTTACCCACAGAAAGCTTTGTAATAAGTTTTCCAAATTTTTATTGACTATTTTTATTTGACCATCCATTTGAGGGTGACTTGCTAAATTAAATTGCAAGTGAGTTCACATCTTGATCTGAAGTGATGATTTTTGGAATTTCATGAAGACATACAATTTCTTTAAATACAAATCAAATGCGTGAGAAGCATCATCAGTTTTATGGCATGGCACAACATGAGCCATTTTGAAAAATCTGTCGATAACCACCATTACAGAGTCTTTTTGCCTTTGAGTTTTTGGCAAACCCAATACAAAGTCCATACTCACATCTACCTAAAGAGCTTCAGGAATGGGTAATGGTTTATACATGCTAGTGTTTTGATTTCTAAGCTTGGAAATATGGCAAATACGACACCTTTGAATATGTCAGATGATATCTGGCTCTAGCTTAGGCTAATAAAACTTTTCTTTCACAAGAGCCAATGTTTTGCCTCTCTCAAAATATCCAGCTAATTCTCCATTATGAACTTCCTAAATAATAGATTGGCATAAAGAACATTGAGGGATGCATAGTTGGTTGTCTTTGAAAAGATACCATTTCTGCTGGTGAAATTGTTGATATGGATGTTGAGAATTGGACTTCCATATCTCACTAAAATCAGGATCTTTCTCATACAATTATTTTACAACTTTGAAGCCAACAACCTTCAGTTTTAAGATAGCACCAAAGTCATTTCATGACGTTCAAAGATTTGAAAGTTCTTGATTCCCAAATCTCCAGTAGCAGCAGTTCTTAGGTGACAAATAGGTACTTCTTCATTAGAAGACAAATTTTGATGAAAAGGGTTGGTATCATCTTGTTTATCACTAAAGTTGCTATTGTTGATTTGAC
The DNA here is from genome assembly GCF_002168275.2 of Theobroma umbraticum. Taxonomy (NCBI): domain Eukaryota; kingdom Viridiplantae; phylum Streptophyta; class Magnoliopsida; order Malvales; family Malvaceae; genus Theobroma; species Theobroma umbraticum. The sequence continues at coordinate 2,504,932 of NW_018397269.1, forward strand.
CAGCATCACGTCTTGCGAGTTGTTCTTGTAATTCTTGAATTTGGTGACATAGTTCTTGAATCTCAATCTTGTGATCATTTATTTGACGATTTTGGCATCTTATTGGTATTTTGTTAGCTCAACAAAGAGAGTCAAAACGAACAATGACAAAAGCCCAAACTACACATCGAATAATGATTTTCTTACTCTAATCCCAAACTGACGTTAGGGTGTTATGAAGACACTTGGGCATTGTTAAAAACATCAATTGTGGTGAGATTAGAAATCCCATTAAGGTAAATCACCAAGCTTAGAAAGGTTGAAAACCTCAATAAGGTGAAAAATAGCCAAAATTTCACTTTGGTTGGCCAAGCCAACCAGCATAGAGAAAATAAGCACTCTTGCTTCCTAAAGAAAATATTCTTTATTAATTCTCAACTTCAATGTGAACAATAACTAAGTCTAATGGTCCTATATATAGTATTATAGGTCCACATCCTAATAAATCTCTACTTCAAGTTGTCTAATACAATTAGAGTAGTTAACAAGAGATTTAGATAAAATAGGTGTTCTATTCCTAAATAGAATATAACTAGCCTAACGTCCTAATACAAGTAAAATTAAATAAAAGGAAATCCATTATACCTATAACTCCTAGGGGAACCTAAATAATAATGTACTCCTGCATCGCATTCATATTAGAAGATGTAACCTTTAAGTAACAATATTGTAGACACTTTTTTTAAATAATAATAATAATATAAAAATAATAAAAAATAAAAAAAAATAAAAAAAAGTGAAAAACAAAAAGGTATGGCCTCCCTTGTCAAAAACATTATCAAAGCATTCAATGCTCCCTGGAAGCAAATGATCTGGGTGACACCTCTTGGTGATCTTCACTCATTCGAAATTCATGTTGAGAAAAGCATGATGGCTTTTTTTGATTGTCCAAAAATTTGGACAATCCAACTTAAAAAGGGACTCAAAAGGACAACCAGAGTGGGGGAGAAATGAAAAAACAAAAACCCTGTAGAGAGAATAAAGCAGCAAAAATAAAAAAAATCCCTATCCTTCTAATAGCCAAACAACCACAAAAACTAGAAAAAAAGAAACAAAATGCCACCGGTTGGATGAGTGATGAGGGAATTTTGTTGGGTGAGGGAGAAAAAGGGAAAAAGAGCTATTGGTTTGTCAAAGAAAGGAAGACACCGACGGGAAGAGAGAGGGGGAAAGAAAGAGAAAGAGAGAGAAAGAAATAGGGAGAGAGGGGAAAGGAAGGAGAGAAAGAAGAAGAAAAGGATAAGGAAAGAAGGAGAAAAAAGAAGAAAGATAGAGAGAGAAGGAAAGAAGTGGCGGGGAGGGAAAGCCAAGGAAAGGGAAAGAAAAAAAAGAGAGCTGGAAGGAAGACGTCGACCAAAAGGAGAGGAAAAAAAAGGAAGAGAAAAGAAAGAGAGAAAGAAAAAAGAAAAAGGGAAAAAAAGAGAGAAGAAAGGCCAGTTAAGAAATAAGAAAGGAAAAAGAAAAAAAAAAAGAAACGCTTGTGGGCTCTTGTGGATTAGGTTCATTTGGGCTTCACTAGACTTAAAATTTTAGGTAAGTTTTAAATTTTGGTTATTTAGATTTGCATGTTATTATTAATATTAGTTTCATTAGTATTTAACATAGTCTTACAAGATTATAAATATGTTTATAAAATAATAAATAAGAGAAAATATATTTAAGAAATCGAAATAAATAAAAATCAACCAAATAATAATAACAATAAGAGAATGAGAAGGATAAGATTAAAAAAAAGAGAAAAAATTTTTTATATTATAAATAGATTCAGATACTCATAAATATAATAAATAAAAATATAAGATGTAAATATAATTATTATAAAGAAATAAAATGCTTATTTTGAGTTGTCTCTTTGGGGTGGATTTCTTAAGTGCGGAGTCTGAGACAGATTTTTATCGAAGCGTTGGGATAAATCTGAACTCTATACTCCGATATTCATTTACTCAAATAATTATTTTAAAACAAATTAGAAAAATAAATTCACATAGATATTATATTTAAACTTAAATTAATGTAGCTAGTCAATTATCTTTAACAAACATTACTAAATAAAATTAATTTAATCATTAAAGTTAATTAATTATTTGTTTGATAAATTATATAGTTAATTAAAAGATATTAATCCATGATGTTAATTATAAAATATAGATTTAGATAGAAAGCTTTAGAAAATGTATATAACAATAAATAAATAAATAAATAAAATAATAAATCATAAAATAATAAAAAATAATAATAAATACAAACAAGGTAGTAGTGCCCTAAATTATTAAATACATTGTTCCATAAATTACAAATTAATTAAATCATGTTTAAACGTGTTCATGTAGACATTACTTATTATTATATCTTGTCATAGCATGCCACATTATCTTGTTAATGAAATGGGAATCTCGATGATGGGATTTCCTTGAGGAGCTCGTAAAGATGAGTTCTTCTGAGAAAATCTCTAGGTGAGGAAAACTTCAAGACTTCACCAAAGCATTGGGATGGTCTATGAATGATTTTCTGATAAAAGATTATCGTCCCCATTATTTAAAATTAAACAAATCATGCATCAGTTTATGACTGCATTATGTGCATTCATGAAACCCAATAAAAGACTTAATCGACTAATACAATAAAGAATTAACTAACAAACAAAGATTAAGGAAACATTAATAATTTAGGCTACAATAGGATAACTTAGGACTAAATGGTACCGTTCATGAAACGGGGGCCACGGAGGTGCTAACCCTTCTCTGTGCGTAACCGCACTCTCGAACCCATCTCTAAATCGTAGACTAATTCTCGCTCTTTCGACGGACCTAAAACTAATTTAGAACTTCATCGATTAGAACCGAGTTAATGGGTGGCCAATCACACCTATATAAAAAAGATTGGTGGCAACTCCCAACCTAAATAATTTTGTCAACGTCTAACGGTCGGATTTATGAACCCGGCACATTATGACAAATATGAAAAATTAACTTTTCATATCATTACTTTTGAGTAGTGTTTTTCAATTGTATCATAATGTTTGGATTTAAAGGTATTTTTCAAATATCATTTTATCAAGAGATAACTTTTGAGATGAAAAACCACCAACAATCTAATAGTTACAATATGTCATATAACTTTTTAATTAATGTGTCTTTCCAATAGTTATAACTTTTCATATGAAAAAACATAACTTTTCATTTTCATATGAAAAAACATAACTTTTCATATGAAAAAACATAACTTTTCCTTTACAATTTTTCTTATGAAGAGACATAATCTTTCATTTTGAAAATATACGAACAATTCTTTCATCATTTTCTTCTTTTTGTTCTTTTTTTTAACAAGCTTGCAAGGGACTTAAATAACTTAATATTGATCAATTTTTTTTCACTTTACAATTTTAAATAGTATTTTAACTAAAATAATGAAGAACTTTATGTGAACTATGTTGATTGCTATACTACTATTTTATCAAATGTGATAATATCTCTAAAATGGACATTGCAACAGGTAAAACTTAAGATGAAAGAAGGTTGTTTCTCATTGCATAGCCTAAAATCATACGTGCAAAAGAAAATGCGACAATAATTTCTTGATCATATTCTAACATTTAACCTCGACTCTTTGATTTCTTTACCCTATTTTGGACTTATGCTAGGGCTTCTAATCTCTCACTCTTTAATTTTTTACTATCGAAGTTTTGGATCATTTTAAATAGTGTCATAGTTTTTCCAATTTAAAGGTAAATAATTTTTTCATTTAGAGAAAGGGGAATTCAAATTTTATTTTTTTTAAATGCGGAGGTATATATAGGTACCATTTAATCAGTTGCTCAATGCTACATATTAGATAAATGATTTTAAATTTCTAGAAAAACTATATCTTAAAAAAAAAGAAAATTTCTCAAAACATCATGAGAAGCTATCTAGTTCATAAATAAAAACCCTCTTTGACGCTTGTCACTATTGTCCTAATTACTCCTAATGTTAAGCAAGTTGAATTGTCTTACAAAAAAAAAATCCCCATTACTTGATTAATTTTTTTTTAATCTCAAATTAATATATGATAAATTTTGGGATCGTTATTTGAACTTTAAAGTCAAACAATCTTCTTTGTATCAAAGATCAAACACCAAATTTACATCTATGGTTTAACCAAAACACATCCCATAAATATCCCACCTATATATGTCAAGATTATATATGCTAAGCATTAAATTCTGTCAAGTAAATAAGATTCCAAAACTTCAATTAATTTTGGGCAAGACCAACCTGATACCAACTAGGGCTTGCACATTGGTCAACATTTTTGAATCTTACTATAATTTATTTTTAACCAGCTTCATTCTTATCCTAAATGACTGTAACATTGATGCCTCACATCTCTATCTTGCCCAACACCTTCCAAACTCTTCTGTTTCTTACTTTCTACCACACCCATAGGATTTAATTACCATTTAAAAAAGATCTATATCTAACGCTCATGGTATTTGTCAAAAGAAAAATCATTATTTTATGGTGCATTAGGAAAAGAGTTAACAAGAGAAAGAAAAAGGAAAAAAAAATGAAATTTGTTAAATATTCTTATGATCAAAAGGCCACCCATCATTTCACTATTCTAGTTACATACAGAAGCTTTTCTATTAAATTCAAAGGTTAGCGTAAATGATTATTTCTACGTTAAGCTTTGCTTATATCATACATGATTATATTCCCTTCATTATTTATGCAATCATATACGATATTTTCTATTTAACTTGTGATAAACTATTGTTTAATTTTGAACCTCAATTCTTAGGCTTGATTACAAACACACTTGGAATTGATTTATAGAGCAAAATAATATCTTTAAAAGAATATAATATCAATGCTACCATTCAATGTTATTAAGCTTAATTTGGGAGACATAGGTGTAAAAAGAGTATTATACACCTTACTATGACCATTGATTTCCACCAAATATCAATGACTCTTTTATAGAAGTTTGACCTATTAAGGAAGCAATTGTGTTCACATAGTAGTTTGATACCCCTTTAGAAGTATTTGATGGCAAGCATTTCCTAAGGCATCAAATCTGGACAAGCTTAGTTATGATTTTAATCTTATGCTAAAATGATGCAAGTAACAACAACAAAATGGGATTTCTTTCCATCATTGGAAGGATATTTCATTGACCAAACCTTGTATATAAACACCAAAGCCATGCCCCCTAAATTTCACCCCAAAACCAAGTATCTTTTAGCCATGGTTATAATTGGTGCAGAACCATGCCCTTCAGAAGCCTCTAGCATATCAGCAGCCTTGGAAGGAGTTACACCCAACAAGGTTAATGAAGCTGCCAAACCATCCGAATCAAGTCCTGGTATTTTGCTTGATTTGAAGCTTTTTAGTGATAATTCGCTATGTAAACCAAAGATAGAACTCAATCTTTTCAACCCTATAAGCCCTACTTCATCTCACTCAAAAGACTCTGGTGATCACCAAACCTCCCGTGAGAAGCGATCTAATGATTCAAATAAGGTTTTCTCTTGCAATTATTGCAAGAGAGAGTTCTCTACTTCTCAAGCCTTGGGGGGCCACCAAAATGCTCACAAACAAGAACGTGCATTAGCCAAAAGGCGTCAAGGGATGGATGTGAATGGTTTTGGCCTTCCACCCTATCCCTATTATCCTTATGCAACCATTTCTCCACACCCTTTTTATGGATCTTTGAATAGATCATCCCTTGGGGTTAGACTTGACTCCATGATCAATAAGACTTTATATCCTTCGACATTGGTCAACGGATTTCATCATCTCAATCACGGTTGGCCTAGGCAAGCCATGCTGACCCCTTCTCGACCAACTATTAATGAAAGGTTAAGCATGAACAATGGTGGATTTGGCATTTCAGGGCCTTCAAGTTCTTCAAGATTTCAGGAAACTGGTGCACCTCTCAACTTTAGTGATATTTCTCAAGTAAACGTTCCAACAAACAAGGCTACTAGAAGTGATTATCTTCTACCAAGCAATCTTTCAGGAAGTGATAACAATAATGCTTCAGAGATTGATTTGTCCCTTAAGCTTTAATTATTGTGTTGGTATTTTGTTTTAATTAGTTCTCTAGCAAAGATTTCATGCTTGTTGTTAGGTGTTTAAAGTTTAAACTTCATGCTTATTTAATTTCTTGTTCAATTATGATACATGTCTAATAAATAAATTATTGAAATTTAAAGTATTATTATTATTTACTTTTATTTTATCCACTACTTTTACATTTCTTTGTTCATACACTTGTCTGTTCGTGTGTATGAGGTATGGCATATAGAAAACAAAAGGGAACTCTTGTATATTTCTTTACTAATGAAATGTTATTAACAACCGTAAACTTGGCCTTGCCATGATATTTTCTTGTTGAAAGCTCAATATGGAATTTACTTATCAAAATACTTAGTCATTAGAATATGGTCATTGCTTGCTGACTTTGATATGATCCATGAACTTGTTTTGGAGATAAAGTATGAATTTTGACAAAAGAGTTTGACTCAAACCAAAATCATGGTACCTTACTTCAATTAACTAGCTGAAAAAAAGTTGCTTTAGACATAGGTGCATGCCAAATTCTTTTATCATCCAAGTTAGATTATAAATAAGGTTAGATTATCAAATGGGATACATACAACTAGAGTGTCCACTGACTTTAACTCATTTATGGTATTTGAAACGTCTTTGTCTTTTTAATTATATCACGAATCTTTTAGATAAACCTCTTAATGGATTAGAGGGTTTAAATATATTGTAATATATGATTTGTAATACATTGGAAGATCACAATCTATGGAAAGTGGTTTGATCCAATATTGTTCCTTCAAAAGTAAAAGTCTTTTACTGACAAGTCCTCCATGGGAAGATGGCAGTTAAATGAGAGCTTAAAAGGGGCATTATTAATGAGAATGTTGCTTTATGCCTTATTTGTAATAAAGAGATAGAGACGGTGGATCATCTCTTCCTCGGCTGTTATGATTCTTGGCAAGTATGGAACCTTTGGATTAAAAATTAAGGGTATAATTAGGTTCTGCCAGGTAATTTAAAAGCTTTATTTACTGTTTGGAATGTTAATGATTTTTGTGGTGGGAGTAGTCCAATTTGGCACATGGCCTTTTTTTGCAAATCTATGGAACAGCTAGCTCCATAGAAATGGCTTGGTTTTCAAAGAGATGTTTCGGGATATCCGACAAATGTAGGATGTGTTTAAACTTAGAATTGGATGGTGGGCAAAAGCCAAATGGTCTTCTAAAAATCCATCCGTTCTGGATGGGGTGAGAAAGCCTCTTGTGCAAAAGTTAGAGTGACTTTGAAAAAAGACGAGCCAACAGTGGAATGGGTTAAACCAAACATCATATATATTTTTTGAAAGGTAAAACTTCATTAATGAAGTCAAATGCGGAGAAAAACATTTCCCATAAAGTACAACCTAGAATCTATAGTGGGAGTTCTTAGAAAAGCAACAACTCATATGTAGAACAAAATATAAGAAAAAACAACTCAAGCTCAAGTTCAACTAGAGAAAAATACAAAAGAGCATCAAAACAATAAAAATGAAGACCAAACTCAACTTCAACCACGACAAACAATAGAATCGGTGAAATCAAAAAGGATAATCATCCCAAAAAAGACAAAAACCCAAAACACCTGTGCAATTCTTTGAAACCGGAGCAATCATCAGGATTAACCCAAACAAAATCCATCCATTCTAGAAACAATGACAAAATCAATGCCTGAAAACCACAATAACCCACAGCATGAAGACCAATAGACCAATTCATCACCGCAGATCAAAAGCACAACCAACCAAAACAACCACAGTAAAACAACAAGACTCTACAAACCATCAAAAAACAAAACCCATAACCCAAGGAAACTAAAAAGCCCATCTTAGAGATCAACAATCATGACAGTGGAACCAAAAAAGAAAAGACAACATCAACATAAGAAGAACAAGAACAAAACCAATCAGTGATTGAAAACCGAACACTATTCCACATTATGAAACATCAAGAAATCAAATTCTCTTTCAATCCCTGCCTTGGCTAAAGAATTTGCCAGACTATTAGCTAATCTAAGAGTATGTTGAATATGCCATTTTTTGAGTTTTTTATAAGAAAGATAATGTACAGTACATGCCATTACAATCTTTAATAAGCAAGCTTAGGATTCTCTACCCATTTAATGGCAGTAGCTAAGTTACTTTTGATGATAAGTTCATGAAACGAAACCCAATTAGAGGCAAAAAAGATCAATAAAGCTTTTTTAATGGTAATAAGCTCAGCAAAATTAGCATTCCCCATGCCCACACTTTTAGAAAAACCAAACATCATATTCATTAAGTTTAATGTGGATAGAGTGGCTACAGGATGCCTAGGGTTAGCCAAGATTGGAAGGGCTTTGTGAGACAACAATGGCTATGTCATAATTCTATTTTCTAAACCATTGGGAGTTGCTGATTCGAACTTAGTAGTGATCACAACTGTCATAGAAGCTTTTATTTTTTTTACTACTTGTCCTTGGGCACATTCACATGAGCTTATTGTGGAATTAGATTCTTCTAATGTAGTGAAATGGTGTAATGACTTCTCCTTTGTTACATGGAGGATGAAAAGTACATTAAACTTCATCAATAGCTAGAAACATAAAATTCTAAAATGGTTTGTTGTGCACTTTCCAAGATCACAAAATCAGCTTGCTTATTATTTAGCCTATGAGGGAGTAGACCACATTCAATTGATATTCTTTAAACTTTTAGCTAAGTGATGATTTCTGGTTTCTTATATCTTACTGTGGAACCTCCATCTTCTCTTGATTGCTAAATTGCTTCTGTCTTCTCTTTGGTCTAGTGATTGTTTAGATTTTTGCTGCTAAAATTTTATTGTCTATGTTTTCAATGCTTTCTTGGTTTGTGATAAGTTGGTTTGCATTTATTTTTTAGAAGATTGTCTTCTCGGTTGTTCTATGTTATCTTTGTATGATTCTTCAGTGTTGTTGTTTTGATATTATCTTGTGCTGTTGTTATTTTGATTTTTGTTGTAGCAATGTTTAAGTTATTTTTTGTGTGTATATTATGGGTTTCACACTTTTTTGTATGATGCAAAATGGTTTGTTTGGTCCATGTCATCATATATAAAGGAAGGATAAAGAAATTCCATCAAAGGAATTATTACAGCTATTGTTTTTAATCGTCAAAGTATTCAAATAGTCCATGTACTTAGGTGTTTTCTTCAATTTAGTCACTCCACTCAAAATTGCAACCAATTTAATTCTTTAACTTTGAAAATTGTTTCAATTTAATCTTTCTAACATTTTTTTTTCCAAATTTACCGTTTATGGTGTTGATGTCATCCTTGACATGTTTTGATGTGGCACCAGATGCTGACATGGCATGTAAGGTAGGATTCGGTTGTTGACGTGGTAGTGCCACGTTAGCACTAATATGGAAAACATAGATGACGTGGTAAGGAAGAGTGATGGACATGCTGACGTGGCATTGATACCACGTGACATGTTAGGAAGGTTACCATGTCACTTTTTTCTAGCCTAAACCCTGACTTCTAATTATTTCTTACTTTTGTTTCTTTTTCCTTTTTTCTTTTGCTCTTTTTCTTTCTTGTTTTTAGTTTTCTCTCTCTTTTCCCACTTTTTCCCTTAAAGATCAATTGCCTGTCACCAATATCAACAGTCGACAATCAATGACCGACAATTGACAAACGATGACTGATGAATGACAATTGATTGTTGGCTACCTTCGATTGACAACAGACGATCAACTTTCGGTGGGTGACAATCATTGGTATTTAAGGGAGAAGGTGGAAGGAAAGAGAGAGAGGGAAAAAATAAGAAAGAAAAATAAAAAAGAAACAGACGCAACAAATAATCAAAAGCAATTGTTTAGGTGGGGTGGTAAGGACTTTCGTGTGTTTGTTAAAGGTTCTTAGTTCAAACTTTAGCAAGTGTGCAAAAAAAATTTAAAATTCTTTTAAAGAGAAGAAGAGAGAAACGTGGTAGCAACTTGATACCTCCTCACATGCTACTTCAACATCATAAACGGTAAATTTGAAAAGAAAATGTTGGAGGAACTAAGTTGAAACAATTTTCGAAATCAATAGATTAAATTGTTATGATTTTGAGTAGAGGGATTAAATTGAAGAAATGTTAGTGTTGATGTCAACATCATAAAGGGTAAATTTGAAACGAAAATGTTGGAGGGGTTAAATTGAAGCAATTTTCAAAATCAAAGGACTAAATTGTTACTATTTTGAGTAAAGAAACTAAATTGAAGAAAATGCCTAAGTATAGGAATTATTTGGATACTTTGACCATTTTTAATAGTATAATGGTTGAATATATATACTGAAAATTTAATCAAATATTCCAATGCCATCATTAATTATAGATAAAATTGATTAATCTTCACAATACTTAAAGAAGAAATGTTTCACAAATTCACATAGGATTGATTGAGAATTCCTGTTACAGGGGAAAGGTTGGTGAGTTTCTGAATCTGACAGATTGACAGAACATTTTATTTTTGCATATTACGCCAAAGTGAATCACACAGCAAACAGAATATAACAATATCAATTGGGCTGGCTCATTTAGCCTCGGGCTGCAACAAGAAAGTAGCATCAGCATTCCCATCACTGCAATAAAGGCAAGGGTGCTGCTCAAATCCCTGTGCCTCTAAAACCTTCCTGGCCATCACCACAACTTTCTTATTGCTTAATGCACCCGAGTTCTCATTCAGTACCATATGCACTGCATTGCTAAACGCCCCATACGCCTTCCCTCCACCCTCAATTGCGTTCATGTCAGCTGATGTTTCATCTGCTTGGCACCCACTCAGCAGAATCCCCTCGTCCGTCTTCGATAACTCCAACAAATCTGATTCAAGCTGGGGTAAACGAAACTTGAGACTGGCGTCAGCCCCAAAGAATTCTAACAAATGAGTGCCGATATCTGATGTGTTGATGCTTGTTAGTGATGACAGGTGCTGAAGTACGGATTGGAAAGGAATTGTTTTAACCCTGTAGGAAACTGATGTTGTGTTCTTTATAATAGAGGGTCCAATTTGTTCTTTCTCTTTGTCAATGAGACCACCGCTGTGGCAGGAATCTGAAAGGATAGTGAAGGTTGCTCCTTTTGGTAGTCTGTTAACTAATTGCCTGAAGTCCACATCTGCAGGACGGTGTTTATCAAGTTATATCAGTGTTATAGTTCTTAAGTTCTATAAATAGATGATAAATTGATTTCTTCTCTACATAAATAGCAAACACAAGGGAAAAGGTTTGATTACCAGTAATGAGATTGAAATCAGAAGGCACGATTGCTTCATCCTGCCTGAAATGATGGCCAGGTTTCAAGGATGGAATTCTCGTTCCATGTCCACTATAGTGGAAAAACAGGACATCCCCTGCCTCAGCCTGGTTCACCATCTCATTAAGTGCAGCCTTAATGTTTGCACCTGTAGGCAGAACCAAGGACCCTGGTGCATCAGTCAGGAGCTCAATCTGGCTAGGATCGAACCCAAATCTTCCAACGAGCACCCCTCTCATTGCTACCACATCATTTATGCAACCATGCAACTCGTGCTGGGTGTTGGGGTAGTTGCACCCAACCAGAACAGCCAATCTCTTCTTACCCTTGTCCATTAATGCTGGGATTCTGTGATTTGTAAAGAACTGGTTTGCCGGTTGTTTCACAGGAATTTGTTCTTTTTACCCTTGAGCTTGGGATTTATAGTAACTGTAATTTCATAGTTGGCTTGGAAAATAGTTCAAGCAACCTTTCTGTCTTATTAGTTGCCTTCCACGCATCGGAAGATTGCTTCAATGCTTCAATCTTGCTGAAGACAGAATGACTAATATTTGACATATGCTTCAATCTTTATCTTTATTAATATATATATACATATATATAGACATATTTCACACCTGAAAATTTTAATTCTTTACGTTCACGTTGGGAAAAGCTTGGGAGAACAATTTCACAAATTTCAGAATGAATTTGGAATGAATTTGGGCCTTTCCTCGTTCCTTATTCCTAGTCCTCTCCATTCAAAATTTCCAATGCCAGGGATAGATTCAGGATTTAATTTTAAATTCTTATGTATGTTTGGTTCTCGGAATGAAATAGAGAGAAACTTGAATAATTATTTTTTGAAAATAGAATAAAATAAAAATATTTATTAAGTAATTTGATTCATGTAATGAAAATAAATAAAATAAAAAATACTTAAAAAGAGATTAGAAGAGGAGGGAATGACCAAACATGCACTTAGTGGAAGCAAATGGGTTTATTTAAAGTAAGATTACAAAAATATTGACCTTAAAATAAAGTCATAAAATATCTTATGAGAAATAGAAAAAGAATAAATTAAAAAAAAACAAAGAAAATGGTAAAACAGGCTAAAAGTTAAACTGAAAAATAAAGTAAATATATTTTTATTTGTTTCGTTTATTTAGCAAATAAGATAAATTCTCTATCTTAATTATTTTATGCTTGATTTTACTGATTTTTGAAATAAATCAATTTTTAGTATAATTAAGTCACATCTTAATTGATTTATAACAAATATATTTTGTTATTTTATGTAGTATTTCTTTGTTTACATATCAAATTATACTACAATAATCATAGTAATTAAGAATATCATTAATTATCACACTTTGTATGACAAAATATTTTAAACAATAATAATTTAATTCAACAAACATAATAAAAAACCATAGAAGTGAATGCAATTAATAAATATTTTAACAAAATTAGATAAATAGTGGTAGTTTCAATTTTCTTTTTAGTAAAAATTACCTATCACATGTAAATATATCATATTTAAAAGTTTTAAAAAATAAATTAAATGTTTCTTTTTAGTAACAATTTTCTTTGTTATTTGATTCGCTGAGCTGGTGTTCTTCTTAATTTTTTTTACTCTTTTGTTTTCATTTATAATTTTTTTTCTTTTTTTGTGCGATTTGGTTTGATTTATTATTTTTTGGCTTGATTGTTTCGTTGGTGTTCCATATTTGGTTTGGTTTGTTCTTTTGTTTTGATTCTTATATTTTGTATGTTTGATTTCCATTACTGCTTCCATTGTCTTCCTCTTTGCATTTCGCTTGGCTTAGATTCAGTTTTATTCATTTACAAGAACTGTAGAGTTTATAATAAACAATTTATCAATGTTAGATTCTTTATTTTTATTCAAAAGGGTTATTTTTTTTAGAACAAGAAGGTTATTTTTAATGCTTATAATTTATCTTAAGTTGATGATGCTAATTTGTGCTCATTTTGTGTAATTAGATTATATGTGTTTTTATATTTATTTTCATAGGTTTACATCAATATTTTTAAAAATATTAATTTTAAATGTTTATAATTATCATAAATTATCTTAAATTGATTACGACATTTCTTATTCTTTTTGTATTAGATATAACATATTTTTATCCTTATTCTCACTCGTTTCACTAACATCTTTAACAATATTAGTTTTTAATGTTTATAATCATTTTAAATTATTTTAAGTTAATTATGATTTTTTTTACCATTATACCTTAGAAATTATGAATTTTTATCCTTGTTTTCAAATGTTTACGGTAATATTTTTAAAAATATTATTTTTAAACATTTATATTTTATTTAATTGTGTAAAATTATTTTTTTTTGTGTGTAAGAGTTCTTTGTAACTAGGGATACAAATTAATTTAATTTTTTTATAAAAAATAAATGTTATATTTTTATATTTTACAATAGTATTGTGATAACTATTTATCTTTATTCTGAAACATATATGTTAAGATTTTAAAAAAGTTAATTTCAATTTTACGATACGTATTGTTTATTTAAGTTAAGTTATAATCAGGTTATACTTCTTTTTAAAAAAAAATTAAGCTTTTTATTGCCAAGAATGAAAAGCCAAAAATCACTTATGAACTTATTGGTTACAATAAATATAAAATAAATATGAAATAACTAAAACCCCACATTATCTAAATACCTAGATTTGGGAATATCTAGATACATCAGACTATCCATAAATGCATCACGCAATTCTGTTCGAACCCAAGCATATCTTATCTAAAATGCACCTATCTTAAGTCAAAGTAGCTGCAAAATTTGGGTGCAATGATTCCTTTGCATTCGTGCATTTAATTCCCCCACTCTACGTATTTACTTGCCCATTTATCCTGCTGTCTTCAATCAAAATATTATGTTCGAAAAACAGTCACCATTACTACATGATTTCGTGGACATTATGTGTAGTTACAGTTTTAGAGTCCTTTTCAAACTCCAGCACACCTAGCTGTCTACCTTCAATGAACCTTTATTCAAGTTATAATTCAAACCCCACTTTAGATAAGAGTTTTTTAAAGAGGAAATTGTGAAAAATAACCTTTCTCATAAGCTCAATTTAAAAATAATTTTTATATTAATTTTAATCGTTTTTACTTAATTTTTGACATAATTTGACAACAATGCTTTTTAAGCAATTTTAGACAAAGTAAATGGTCTTAGTTTTCTCTATCCCGTTATCTAGAAAAGAATTCTAAAATTATTGTATATCCGGCCGTCCAACTTTCTCTCACCATCACCATTTTTGTTTGCCAAATACTTTTTATCTCGCCGTCTAGCTCTTAGATTGCCCTCTCAAAAAGTAAAATGATATCAAAGTATGTGTTTTGGGTTGTTAGGTTTATTGATTTATATGTATAGAATAAAATTTTAAAGTCGAAGGGTTGAAATTGATTAAACATGTCTGTAAATTAGAGATCTATATGATCTCAACAACTTAAACTTGACTGTTGCGAGTAGGCAATCAATTAGTTATTAAGCATTGCATTACTAGTTTTTAAGCATTAAGTCACTGGTTTCTAGGTATAAGACAAATAAAGGTTTTTAAACGTTGTGAGACTGGTATTTAGGTATTGCATGACTTAGGCATTGTGAGATTGGCTTTTAGACATTGTGTGACTGAGTTGTAGGAATAGCGTGATTGGGTTGTTGGCATTATGTGACTAGATTGTTGGGATTGTGAGATTAATTTTTAAGCGTTATGTGTCTAGGATGTAGGCATTGCGGGATTGATTTTTAAGCATTGCATGATTGGGTTGTAAGGATTGCGAGCCTAATTTTTAAGTATTGCATGACTAGTTTGTTAGGCATTGCCTGCTTGGTTTATTAAGCATTGCATTACAAATTGATTGTATGATTACACATGTTTTTTTTCTTTGATAAATTGATTGATTGTGACATTTATTTTCTGTTAAATTTCAGCAACATGACAAATTTAAAGCTTATGATTATGTACAGTGGTCATTGGGTCAATGACACTTATAAAGGTGGTGAGGCATAAGTGAAAGGGTTAGGAATGATTTGTCGGTTTTAGGCCTAATGAAGCTGATTGAAGATGTTGTTAAGGTAAACTCATAGAATCACAAAATCAAGCTACATGCATTGCTCAGTCATGCCGCAGGGGTTTCACGCCTAGTTATTAGGACTATGAAGATTTAGCAAGTAGTCTGCGAGATGAAAGGGCGATTGTAGTGTTTGTGACAATTAAGGAAAAAATGCAAATGTTATGCCATATGAACAAGGTGTCCAACATAGTAATCACATAAATCAAAATTATATTGCTTTAGACATAGCACACCATGCAATCCCTAAACAATGGCAATCACCATTGACATAAACACATGAGTTTGAGCAGTTGGGCACACACATGAGGTGTTTGCAAATACTGTCTGCACAATTCTAATCAGAATGTGCATCGAACCAAATACTTCATTCTTGCTAACAAATGCAACCATTGCTTGAGAATGTAATGGGTCTATTGCTCTTCAGAATGACATTGTGATAGTCATGAGTGATGACGATGCCTCTGATCCAATGAACGATGACTGTGAATAGGATGATACTACTGATTGGAATGATAAGATGGACGATGATTGTGAAAACGATTACATTGGTAGGCATGATGATTGTTTAAAGGAGGACAAGGGTGACGATAATGACATTTTGGATTGCAATCATACAGATGGCAATACAGAACATGCCACAACTATTGTTTTACAAGATGTTTAGTGTGATGACCCTATTCATGACAACCCCATCACTAGTGACAATATGATTTGTTCATCTGAAGACAATGATCAAGAAAGGTAAATGCAGGGGTATCTTGTCAATGGATTATTTCGAAAGTAGATATGATATCCTTCCAAACAATTGACATCAAGGAGTCTAGATCAAGCGATGACCACTTATATCGTGAAAAAGTGTTTCCACCCAAGGCCGAATTAAAATGAGCTTTAAGCATGTTTGCAATAAAAGAGCATTTTGATATTAAAGTTAAAAAGTCATGTCACACTCGTTTTGAGGTTGCTTGTGAAGATAATGCATACAGGTTTGTTATGCATGCAACACAAATGCCTAAGGAAGATTATTGGCAAGTTCGCACATTCCACAAAGTACATGATTATTGGCAAGTTCGCACATTCCACAAGCTACACATGTGTACTGTTGATAGTTTGCAAGGTGGGTACCAAATAGTGAGCATGAGGTTAATCAGTGAGCTTATGTCCCTCAAACTGCAAGGAAATAATATAACACAGTTAAGACCTAAGGAAATAATGGAAGAGATGAATCGCAAGTAAGGGTTGCAATACTTGTATGGTAAGGCTTGGCAAGTGAAGAATTATGTGAAGAGTCTTATTTTTGTTCCCTCGGAGGAGTCATTCCAACTCCTACCTCCGTATTTCCTTATGTTGGAATGTAAAAATCCTAGTACAATCACAATTGTGGCTATGGATCAGGAATAACAATTCAAATATTATTTCTAGGTGTATGAGGCATGTATCTGGGGGTTCAAGGCTGTAATGCAGCCTATAGTTGCTATCAATGTCACACATTTGAAATTCTTTATTTGTTGTTATCTGTAAATATGCGAATGAGCATATATATCAAGTTACATTTGGCATTGGCCATGTTGAAGACGAAGAGTCATGGTTGTGGTTTCTTATCCAATTGCATTGTGCGATTGGTTATCTTGAAAATGCAATGTTCAGCTCTGATTAGCATCTTGGCATTGAAATAGAGTTAAGAAATGTACCACGACAAGCACCATAGTCTATGCCATTACCATCTGGGAAAAAAAATGTAAAAAACAAGTTCAAAAGCCAAGTCATTGTAGTGATTTTCACCCTCTTAACCAATTACTACACGGTCACTAATTTCAACAGACATATGAATAATTTGAAACAACTTTGCAAGGATATTTATAACCACCTTATGAAATTATGTCTTGAGAAATGGGCATGTCCATAGTCACCAGTAAGGTGCTACAAACTCATGACATCCAACATTACGGAGAGTATTAACTTGTGTTTGAGGCAAGCAAGAAAAATGCTAATCACCATCTTGATCAAGTGCATTGAAGGCATGTTCTAGCGTAAGTTCCATGATCGGTAGTAATAGGCCTTGAATTTGACCACGCCCTTCAGGCCTAGGGCTACCGATCTGTTGAACACACAATTCAATGAAACATGTCACTTTTTAATATGAAATTCATATTGACATAGCACTCTTAATCTAGAAGTGTTTTGTCATCATCAAAAAGGGAGAGAATGTTGATTCTATGTGTTTTTTAACTTCTCTACTGAAGTGTGTAGGATAAAGTTTAAATTCCCTTAATAAATTTGATGATTAAAAGAAGTCAAGAAACTTGTTAACTTAGAAGAAAAGTTAATCAATTAAAAAGGTAAAGAAGAAAAAACTTAGTGAAAATAGAACATTATTAATTGATTAATGAGAAGCTTAAATCATGGAAGGTAAATTTGGGCGTTATATAAAAGTGAGACAGAAAAGCCTTAATCAGGTAGCACAAGGCTTAACTAATTAGAGTGTATTGGAAGCGAAACACAGAAGCTTGCTAATTGGTAAAGCAAAGGGATTAATCGGTTAAAGCTTAAGACTTGAAATACCTAGAAGCACTAAAATTTAAATTCAAAGGGAAGTTGACCATTGAAGGGCACCAAATGAGAGATTTCAAATTTGAAGATATTTTAATCAGTTAATGTTTATTTCAACCGGTTAAAGTTGAAGAAAGAGAACCTTCAATCAGTTAAAGGGAGGACTAACCAATTAAAGGAAGATTGCTAGTTGAAGAAGTTTGAAAACAGAATGTTTCTAATTGATTAGAGTTTCTTTTAACTGGTTAACACAGTGAAAAGAGCTGTAAACAATGTAAGTTAAAAATGTTTTAATCGGTTAAAACCTACCTTTAACTAGTTAACAAATAATTGTCTACCCATTTGAATTTAAATATTAGAATACAAAATAACGGCTAAAGAGGCATTAGATCTGTTCATAACAACAAGAAATTGTCTCTAATAGCCATATTTGATTTTCCTAGTATAAAAGGGTCCTTTAATGGTCAAAAAGAAGAGAAAAGCTACCAAGACCACATTTTGTGTTAAAAAGCAAAAACACTTTCTTTTACACACTTGTTCTTCATTTCTATTCTTGTTAAATTGTTTTGAGTTTGATTGTATAAATCTTAGATCAGCAAGGGTGATTACTTGTATTTCTTTTTCTTCTTTATTCTTATTGATTAGAGTTTGGAAAACACTCTAAGATTTATTATAAGGGTCTAAAGCTTGGATTAAAAGCTCACATTAAAAGCTCACTTTGTAAAAGCTTGGTGAAAGTTGTCAATTTTACTGGTTTAGTGAAGTTAGGTAGAAAATTCTTGATTGGGAGATCAAGGTAATGGATGTAGATCAAAGGGACCAAATCACTATAAATATTTGTGTTTTGTCCACTTCTCTTTACCCTTTCTTTACTTGGTGCCCTTTAACCTTAACAAGTTTTAAACCTTCCATCTCATATTGTTCAAAAAGTTTTTCAAGCTCAAGAGTTATCCTCGAAAATAATTTTAAGTACTATTCACTCCTCTCTAGCACTCAATTAGGACCAACATCCTTCATTAAACCATTAATATACTTGAAGTTCTTCTTTCCCTCAACAAAAGCACCACCGTAATGAAACCTTATGACGCATAATTGATCATCCATTTTGTTCAAAATATTAAAAATTTCATGATTAGATAATATTTTTGAACATAACGTGTAACCACACTATTTTTTCTACGTGGTGAGTAATAACATTTTTTAACATGGCATGTAACAATAACTTCCTACACGCCATTACTAGTTATTTCAGAGAGACTACATGCCATTTGCAAAATTTATTACATGCCATGTAGAAACAAGATTCTATGGTAAACTTATTGGTGGCAACTATTAAAGATAGAAAATGAAAATGACAATGTAGGACATACCTAACTATTTCTGGTTTAGCAAACTGTAAGAAGAAAACGGTGATGGGAACCCACAAACAAGGAGATGCTTGATAAGCTGACAGTGATCAGATACCTAGCTGGACGGTGAGACAATGGAGAGGGAAAATGATCGGACAAGAGAGATTGATTAGAGGAGAGAGAAGGATAAGAGAGGTTGATCGAAGAGGAGAACAGGCAAAGTGCGGGTAATTTGGGTCAACTGTAAGAAAACTAAAATGGTGAGAAATTTTAACCGATAAGAATAATCAAATAAGGGAAAATAACGTTATTTTTTCTTACACAAAACGACACTGTTTGCCAAAAATCCAATTCACCTACTGTGTGAACAACAATAATTATAATCAGCGTTCACATCATGCGTGTATCCTACACGCATCATCCACCTATAATCTTAGTCCATAATGATAAGAAATCTAAAACATTTAATTATTGATTGTTATAATTGAAACGTTTAATCTTTAATTAAAAAAATATCTAAACATTTAGTCTCAATTTAAACATTAAGCCTATCTTCATTCTCCCTGTTTTTTTTTTCCCTACAACTACTCCAATATTCAGTCGTTTTTTAAGTTGATGCTTTCATGGCATCTTTCTCCTGCAGGATCACTCATATCTTTATCAACTATCAATATCTTTCTTTTTTTTCTTAATCATTCTCAAACGATAATAAATTAATTAATTATAATTCTAGTCAATTCACGTTTTATCTTTTTCTATCTAATCTTTTGTCTCTAGTAATCATATATATAACAATTACTTACATTAATTTTTGGTTGGGACAGAATGGGTGGAGAAAGTGGTTCATATAAAAGGTGAAATAGAATATAAATTAATCAATAAATTTTATCACATTATCTTAAAACTAATTCAGGTCCAATCAAGCACTATAGATTAATCAGCCACACATTCTACACCTACGAATTAAAAAGAGAGCAATTATTTTGTTTCTCCTATTCATCTCCATGATTATAAGCTACTATTTGGTCGAACTAAATCAAATGCTTTCCCAACCACATTAATTGTCACAGGATGATTGAGCAACTTGACTTATAAAGGTTTTAAACTTTTTAAATTTGTTTATTAATAAAGAGGTAACATATTATTTATTGATAATATATAAAATTTTTATATACAGATAATTAATATATCAAATATAAATCTTAAATTAAATTTATCAAAAAAATAGTTAATAGAAATTAAGAAAAAAAAAAGGTTAGTAGAAATTAACTACTCTCTTCATTGACAGTGTTGCTATGATCTAATTTTTACCAAGACTAGAAACCTGGATGCATTGGAACGAAACGAAGCAATCATGGCACAGTGAAGAAACATATAGGTGAAAAACTAATGGAAAATGTCGACTTAGGATAATCAATTAAGGCTACCATTAGTTGTTACTTTCACTACTGATTTTTTTCTTATTTATTACATTTGCTTTCAAGAAATGAGCAAAAACCTAAATTATGTATTTGATTAAAGAAACAAGTGACTAAAATAAAATATTAATTTTAAAATACATATTAATTAAAAGGAGACAATAAATTAAATTTGCGCAAAAAATAGAGCATTTCCCTAGTATTTTTTTTAATACAATCTGCAATTGTCTAATTAATCACAACAAAAGATTATATAAGGCTCCCTCACTTATAAATATGAACTTCATATAATATTTTAATAAATTTTACATAATTCTGCATTATGTTGGTATCAAAGAGTTAAAGCCTCGATTAAGCCTCGTGGCAATTTAGTAAATGTAGCTCAGGTCCAAGTCCAACCTACTTGTGATTTATATAGGCAATAAATAAATAAAAGTAATGAATGATGTAATTAAAAAAGAAACTCTTTATCCAAAAAAGATGATAAAGAATTAAAAAATATAAAGATCTAAATTATTTGAAGACACATAAATTTTTAAATTTTAGAACTTACAGTAATATTTGTACGCATTATTATTTTATCAATTTTCATTGGATTTTGAATCATTTAACACATCCATTTTAAGTTCTACCTACAACATATTGAAATTCATTAAATTTTAAATTACATGATTAATTCAATAAAATGTCTTAATCAATTATGCTAAACCAATTGTTGAGGTGTCCAAACATTCCTTGTAAGTGGGAAAGATTTTTGTAGACTTAAGGAGATTCCTCAATGACCCTTTCTCTACTCATTTTTCCTTTCTAAAATTTAGTGATTGCTGGGATGCTAGATGATTGAATAAGTGATTTGTCAACCGTCCAAGAGAAAAGAAGGAAAAATAAAATTAGAAATAAAATTAAAATTGAGAAAATGTAATATATTGTAAGTAATTATTGATAAGTTACATAATTATTAGATAATAAAATTATTAAAATAAAATGAATGTTTTTTGAAAGTCAGAATAAAATGAATATTAATTATGCTCATTATTTTTTTTAATTTTAATGATGAAATTTTGTAAATTATCTTCAATTTTAATTATTACTATTTTATCTTATGCGTTTATAATTATTTATAATTATTCAAAATTAATCAATTTTGTTAAAATAATTTTGAAATCCCTCAATAATTTTGGCAAGTCATTATTAATTGTTTCATTTTTTATTATTTATCAAAAGAATTGTTTCACTTTTTATTCTTCTCTCTTTTTTAAAGTAATTTAAAAAATTTAATTCATGCATAGAAAAATTCATAAATAAAACAAAATGGACTGTGTCTGAAGCTGAAGCGGGTTGAACTTGGGTGAGTCCGACACAACTCTTTTTTCACTTCTTCTTCTTGTTTGCATAAAACGACGTGGTTTTGAATTTTCGATAAAATTTTAACCTAACCCTAGCGGACAATCCCTTTCTCTTTTCTCCTCGTCCCCTCCCTTCTGCCCCTGTTTCCTCTGTAAAAAGGTCTAGCCACCGTTGTCTCCTTCAATCTAAAAACTGTATAAATACCTCGAAATCTATCCTATCCGTACCACCCACCTCTGTGTATCCAAAAAGGAAATACCTCCACTGCCTTGTGCTTTGTCCTGTCTCCTGTCCGCCGGTGTCAGAGTCCGTTATTCGTTTAAGCGAATTAGCAGGGTAAGGGGCAAACCCTGAAAGGTCTGATTTTTGAAAATTATATAATTTACTCTTGTTTTCAGCTGTTGATTTTAGTCTAGTTCATTTTGGTAGATGTTTCTGTTGATTTTGCTTTCTTTTTTATTTTTGCTTATCCTGGCATTTTACCTGAATGGTCATTAGGGTTTCTCTGTTTCCTGTTTTTTTATGCATTTTCCATCTCATTGGTCGCAGTAATTATTGTGCTTTTGTGAAATATTGCAGCTGATTATTATGTTTCAGTATAGAGTGCACAGAAAATATGAGGGTTTTATGCTTGTTACTTCTGCAATTTATTTTTTTAGAATTGAACATTTTTCAGCCTTAATCTCAACATCATAATTTAGGGGTTTTTTTGGGTAATGCAGAAAATTAAAAAATGGAGGAAGATGATGATTACGTTGAGTATATTCCGGTTGCAAAACGCCGAGCCATGGAAGCTCAAAAAATCCTACAAAGAAAGGGCAAGTCATCTGCACTTGAAGATGAGAATGAAAAATCCAATCTTGCTGAAGTGAAACCTAGTTTGCTTGTAAAAGCAACCCAGCTTAAGAAGGACCAACCTGAAATAAGTCAAATGGAACAAATTGTACAACAGGAGAAAGAGATGATTGAACATTTATCAGATCGAAAGACCCTGATGTCAGTCCGGGAATTGGCAAAAGGGATTACTTATAAGGAGCCTTTGTTGACTGGATGGAAACCACCTTTGCATATTCGAAGGATGTCGAAAAAAGAGAGAGATTTGATTCGGAAACATTGGCATATTATTGTTGACGGGGAAGATATCCCACCTCCTATTAAGAATTTTAAGGATATGAAGTTTCCGGATCCCGTTTTGAAGAAGTTGAAGGCAAAGGGGATTGTGCAGCCGACTCCTATTCAAGTTCAAGGTCTGCCTGTGATTTTGTCAGGAAGAGATATGATTGGGATTGCGTTTACAGGGTCGGGAAAAACGCTTGTGTTTGTGCTTCCACTGATTATGATTGCATTGCAGGAGGAGATGATGATGCCAATACTTCCAGGAGAAGGCCCTTTTGGGTTGATTGTCTGTCCTTCAAGGGAGCTTGCTAGGCAGACATATGAAGTGGTGGAACAGTTTTTGGTACCTATGAGGGAAAATGGGTATCCAGAGCTCAGACCATTGCTTTGTATTGGTGGTGTGGATATGAGGTCCCAGTTGGATGTTGTGAAGAAAGGGGTTCACATTGTTGTTGCTACCCCTGGGAGGCTGAAGGATATGCTTGCCAAGAAGAAGATGAGTTTAGACAATTGCAGGTAACGATTATTAATTCAGCGCTTCTAATAACACCATTGTGAATTAACTAACCTGCTACTTTTGGTCTCATGACTGTCAGTGCAGTATATATTTGAATTTAGTTGGTTGTGGTAACTTAAGCTGCTGCTGTATGCATTGACAGAATCAGAGATGTGAAAATATTATAGAGGCTTGGTGGGGGATGGGGAAGCAATTTAGTTTTGTTTTGCCTGTTAACTTGTTTGTCACTTGTTTTAATATCTCTCAAGTACTTTTTCCAATATGTAGTGCTTTGTATATTTATGGTGAAATATGTAGTGCTCTTTACTTGTGCTCTGTTTTGCAATTTTTCTTGCATTTATTTTGAAAGATATTGTATGGTGTTTTATTTGTCACAGCTAGCTTAATTTTGGTTTGCCTGTTAACATTTGGGCATTTCTCTTATTGGGAAAAGATTTTGTACTTTTTTTTCTGTTGTTACTAATTTTTCTTAGATATCTCTTGATACTTCTGCTATCATGGAATGCTAATTATGTTTGCATTGTTTTTTATCCTTGCACTTAATTTTAAAGATATCAACTATGTTGAATCTGTTACAGCTGGCCTTTTTACCCCCAAAATATATAGATTATATGTATGCCATTTACATTAAAAATTTTTTGCTCTAGATAGATAATGATGCTTAAGCAATGGGTTTTTCTTCTATAGGTACTTGACATTGGATGAAGCGGATAGACTAGTAGATTTAGGCTTTGAAGATGACATCAGGGAAGTGTTTGACCACTTTAAAGCCCAACGGCAAACCCTTTTGTTCTCTGCAACTATGCCTACCAAAATTCAGAACTTCGCTAGAAGTGCTTTAGTAAAACCAGTTACTGTTAATGTTGGAAGAGCAGGAGCTGCAAATCTTGATGTGATTCAGGAGGTCGAGTATGTGAAGCAAGAGGCAAAGATAGTCTACCTCCTTGAATGCCTACAAAAAACCCCTCCTCCTGTTTTAATATTTTGTGAGAATAAGGCTGATGTGGATGACATTCATGAATATCTCCTCTTGAAAGGAGTTGAAGCTGTGGCCATTCATGGAGGCAAGGACCAAGAAGAGAGAGAGTATGCCATTTCATCCTTTAAAGCTGGCAAGAAGGATGTCTTGGTTGCAACTGATGTTGCATCAAAGGGTTTGGATTTTCCTGATATTCAACATGTGGTCAATTATGATATGCCTGCTGAAATTGAAAACTATGTCCATAGAATAGGACGAACCGGAAGATGTGGTAAAACAGGAATTGCAACCACATTCATAAATAAGAACCAGAGTGAGACAACCTTGCTTGATTTGAAACACCTTTTGCAAGAAGCCAAACAGAGGATTCCACCTGTCTTGGCTGAGCTTAATGATCCAATGGAGGATGTGGATGCAATCACCAATGCAAGTGGTGTAAAGGGTTGTGCTTATTGTGGTGGGTTGGGCCATCGTATCCGGGATTGCCCCAAGTTAGAGCATCAGAAAAGCATGGCGATTGCAAGTTCTAGAAGGGATTATTTTGGTTCTGGTGGTTACAGAGGAGAAATTTGATTTGTACTTGTAAGTACCCTGAACTCATTTTAGTTTTATATCAAACAGAATGAATCTGGGATGAGGGCATGGCCCTGCTCTGTGTTTAGGTGTACTGTTTTTTACTTGAATTAATGCTAGTTCAATTCCAGGGAAAATAGAATCAAGGGCCTTCTTGTTTGTTTAATAGTGTGCTCATTACATCCCATCCGTGGAGATTTTGTTTTCATTGAAAGTCTTTGCTGCAGTTTGATTGTTATTTTTAAGGTTTTTCTGTGTCTGTGTGTTGTGTCTGCATAATTCTTTTCCAGTATGATAAATTGTGAATAATGATATTGAATTCAAAATTTTGTTTTCTTAGTTGTTGGTATAAAGATAAAAAAAATGGTGTAAGAGGCAAAAAGGATATAATAACCACTGAGGTTTAATACAAACTTGCAGGGAGCTGCACACTTATTTGGGTCAACAATTTCTTCTAAGGACCTACTTAGTGTATCTGGGATTACCCCTTAAGAAGTTGTTGAGGCACTTTATGCTGCATGCAAAAGCGGCAACTTTGATTTGGCAAACAAGTCAATAATGGAATTGCAGAAGGGTTTCCGGTTTCTCAGATGCTTTCTCAGTTATTTGATGTGGTTGTTGAGGCAGATGATGTACCAGATGAGCAAAAAGCTAGAATTTGCAACAGTTTAGCTGAGGCAGATACGCATCTAGTGGATGGTGCAGATGAGTACTTGCAGCTGCTGGATGTGGCCAGCAACACAATGAGAGCTTTGTGTAACATGCCACAAGAATTCTGTTTTGAAAGTTAGGGGACAGTCTAGATTGGGATGCAGGGGCCTTTGAAGACAAGTAAAGATTCAACTTTTTGAATTGTAATATATTGCAACAAAGCGGCTTTTCAAACTTGTGTTAAGCTGTCTATTTATCGAAGATGGGCCCATCTTTTGAGTCTCATGTTACTTAGTCTTACATGGATCTTGTATGTCAAGTTTGATCTCTTTAATTGATCTGTAATCTAATCCTAAAGATGAGGAGGGTGATTCTTGACACGCCTACTTGCATCCTGTTTCATAGTATTATTCACAACAGCAATGCTTATTTAGTACAATGAAAAGATGATGAATGGGGACCAAATTACTTTTGTTGCTCTCATAATGGTAAAACTGAGTGTAATAAGATTGTTTTCCATTTGAACCATCGAAGTTACTTTTCGTTTACGTGAGATATATCATGACATATATTGGAATGGAGCACAACATCAGTGATGCAGCTCTTATGATAATGTCTGGGTGGAGCTGGAGCCCAAAATTTCAAATCTCCATTGCACATTCGCACTTAGCTGGCCTGGCTATGGCAGTCATCAGGTTGGTCTCTGTTTCTAACACCAGCCCTTGCAACAAACTGGTTTTAGAATTTTTACCGTTCTAATAGTTTGACAATTCAAAAACCCAGAGCTCCATGCTCCATCTGAACCCAAATCAAAGGAAAACCCCTCCTCTGATTTCGAGTTGGATGCTGAAAAAGTCTAGCTCAAGTACTGACAGATGTTTGAATCTTCTGCCTCGTTCAACTTTCTTCTGTTTTTATGATGGAAACTGCTTCGGCCTTGAATGGACCTAAGTCAAACTCAAATACGTGCATGGACCAGCCCCACCATCATGGCTTCTACACCGCTGAGACTAAGCTTTTCCTTCATCCCTGGCTGCCACCCCAACTATATATAAAGGCCTAGACAGACTCACTCTAGATGATGAAAGTTTGTTTTAGCAGCTTGCTTTTACTCTTTATATATACTTTGGTAGTTATTTTCCGTCTGAAAGAACAATGGCAGTGGATGATTCCTTCAAGAAACCTCGAGCTGTTCCTTTTAAGTCGGAGATCCGACCAGACATGGATTCAAGAATTTTTTTTTGACTGATGTCATAATTAAAAAAATAAATTTGTTAAAATCTATAAACTAAAAGCTAGCATTAAATTAAAAAAATGTAAGTTTAATATATTTATTTAATATTTCAAAGTAAAAATATTTTAAAAAAATTATAATTGTCTATGATAATTTTTCGTATTTTGAAAACGTTACATGATAACGTTAGTAGAAACACTATCAAATATATCAAACAATATTAAAATTAAATAAAATATTATCTTACATAGTACATTAACAAATTCAACAACTAACAATATGATAATTTTTAATTCATTGATCAAAATTAAATACAAGCATCCACAAACCACATAATTCATAATTGTAAGATATTTTTTGACATGTAATATTATTTCTTATTAGTTAGATTATAATTGTGAACCTAAACTATCAAATTAATCAAAAAATATTTAGACATGAAGCATTTAAAAACTTAATTTAAGTTAAAAATGATTTACAATTGAAGTCTAGTTGAGTTATTTTGAGAGAATGAATAATACAATCAACGATTGAGAAAAAGTTATTGCGGGTCTCAAGAGCAGGACTTGAATTTTTTTAGAGGAGAGTAGTTTAGATTTTGACTTTTTTGATAAAATCTTAAATTATGAAAAGAAATATTTTTATCTTTTTATGTAGTATTTAAATATTAATATATAAATTACATTTTGATAAATCTACTTTTTGATAAAATTTAAATATTATTAATATATAGATTTTTAATTAAATATATTTTTTGACCCCACTCCTTACAAAATTGTAAAAAAATTAATGGGTTCATTAGTATTATTAAGTATGTAAAACTCTAAACAAGTAATATAATAAATAAATATTTTTTGTAATTGAGTGGTGTCAAGTGGCACCATTCTAATGAATGGGGGTCTGCCTTCGGATCCGACTTGGTGTTCCCCAAGTCCAACAACAGAAAAACAACAAGAGCAATACCACAGAAATAGAAACATTGTTGGAAAATTAGTATAAGAAAAGAGAAGAAAGGCTTGAAACGTGTTGTAACACACTTTTTTTTAAGGCAAATAAGGACTTCAGAATATAACAAGCTTATTGTAGAATACTTTTGAAGGTTGATATCTGTATTGAAAGTTTTTTTTCATTTTTTTATGAATATTGAAAAGTTGTGTCTATTGTGTTTCAACAGTTGTGTTTGTTGAAAACACTTATATTTATTTAAAGAGTTATGTTTTAATTTGAACAATTGAATAATTATCTTTCAACATGAGACTGCAAAATATTACAAACTATTCAAAACTCCCCTACTAGTTTGTAATATTAATAATACTATGCATAATAGAAAATATCTTGAAGATTTGAACTTTCTACTAGTGTAGAAATTTTAAAATTAAGACAAAGTTATTGGTCTCTCGGGGATTGAACCACAACTCTTTATGTCATAACCGAAAATATCACACATAACATTATTTAATCACTTTTAAGATTCTCCCAACTACTTTAGCACTTATATGGCTTTGTGCTAATCCTATTTCATGAATATTTACTCGAGTAAAACCTTTTAACTTTTGTTTGAAGCAGCATCACTTTAATATTCATATAGGTAGAATTTATCATTATGTCTCTATTACTACAAGCATTTAACATTTTCATTAAGAACCTTTTGCCCATGCTCTCCTCATAATAGTCGCATTGAATATTCTGGAATGAGGCTATTTAATATAAAAAATTTAGTGCATAATAACAATATATAGTAACTTGTTATTACCTATTAAACTTTGATTGTTAGTTTTGCGAAGTTAAAGTTGGGTTTTCATTATTAATGCATTTAAGTCAAGGGTTCTAGCCCAATTTCACTAGATGTTGATTTTACAACCTCTCTTGGTAAAGCTTTGGTAAGTGGATCGATCAAATTCTTACAAGATTTAACACAAACTATTATTACAACGCCATTTGAGATTAATTCTCTTATGTAGTTATGCTGTAAACTTATGTGTCTAGACTTTCCAATATAAATGTTATTGTGGCTACACATATTATTGTTTCATTGTCACAATATATGGAAATGGCTGGCATCAGTTATGGCCACAACTTTATATCTAATAACAATTTTTTCATCCATTTTGCTTCTTTCCCAGTAGCTGTTAATGCTATAAAATTCAGATTTCATTTGGAATGTGTAATACAAGTTTACTTCTTAAATGCCCAATTAATGGCACTACCTGCTAAGGTAAAAATCTATTATGATGTGAATTTATTGTCATCAATACTAGCTATCTAACTAGCATAAGAAAATCCTTCTTTCTTAATTGGCACCATTGTATCTTAATGTATAATCGAAATGTCAAATTAATACATCAATATATATGTTCACATAAGCACCATTATACCTTTATTGCACAATTAGAATGTCAAGCCAAAGATATTAAATATCTATGTTGCACCATTATGCCTTCAATGATAAAATAGGAATACACAGTGTATAAAGATGTTAAATTTACATATTGGCAGTATTATACCGTCATGTGTAATAGGTTTGTCACATACCTACCTATCACATAGATCACCTTGATGGTATTTACATTAATATCATTATACCTTAATATATAATAGGAATGCTATATGTCCACCTTTCATATGGATCTTGATGCTATTTACATATTGGCATTATTATACCTTAATGTATGATAGGAATGCCACACATCTTTTGCACCAACAACTCTTTATTGTTAGAAAATCAGTATAAGAAAAGTGAAGAAGGACTTGAGGCGTGCTGTAATACACTTTCTTTAAATAGTTGTTGCCTATTATGGAGATTTGTAGGTGAAGACTCTGTAGGATACAACAAACCTATTGCAGAATGCTTTTAAAGGTTGATGCCTATATTGAAAGTTCTTCCTTTTTTTATAGATATTGAAAAGATGTTTTCTATTTATTCAAAGAATATGTTTTAATTTAAACGGTCATATCTTGAATAATTATCTTCCAATGTGAGACTATCAAGTATTATAATCTTATCCAACAAACATAAAAAGTAAAAGTTACCTCTGCCACCATTGCCAGCACCAGCACCACCATTTGTAAGCAGACATTCATTGCCAACTTTACCAGGAACTCCTCGCTAAAAGCTTAAACCCCTACTAACTGGATCTTACTTCGTCTTAACACCAGAGCCCAAAGTCACTTTTTCAAATTTTCCCCCATGTGCTTGGTTTGAGTGTTGGTGGTTTGATCACCCCGACTAGGTCAGAATTGAATGTGTTTCACCTGAGTGCTTCCTTTCTCCATTCTTTTTGCAAAAAGGAAGAAAAAGTAAGAACCAAAAACTTGAACCCTAAAAATACTTAGGACCTTGAGATGCCATCGTAGTGGTTGCTATCAAGCAGGAGATCACTTTCGCCGTTCTATGGGTGGTTGGTGTCATCTTTTTCATCTTTTAGGTCATCGCCCCAACTCATGGCAGATGCTAAATGGGCTAGGTTTGGATTTTTTTTTTTTGAAAATAATCAGTTTGTATAACTCTTTTTCAAGGATAACCAATTAATGATGCCTTTGATATGGCAAATTCTACAGTAAAATCATTATTTTTGACCTTACTGTAAGGCCAATTAATAAAGACCATAAGATCTATGAGATCAAATTGCAATTATTGATTTAAAACCCATAAAGAAATTGGTAAATAAAAAATCTTCCTTTTGATGGACTCTCTTTTTATACTTTATTAATAGAAACCATTTATTTGCATTGCTTTTATTTAATGGTTGAAATTTCATATTATAAATAGGATTATCACTATATTAAACCAAAAATTCAAAATTAAAAATGTAAAATAACAAAAATAAAAACACATGTAATTTAAAGTTATCATCAAAAAACCTAGACATAAAGTTTTTAAAAGTTATGATTAAAAATCCTTAAC
>NW_018397269.1:2536132-2587678 GCF_002168275.2 Theobroma umbraticum
ATATATATATATATATATATATATATATATATATATAAAAGTGATAGAAATGAGGTGAAACTACCCGGTATAAAAAATTTTAACATATTCCTTTTTTTTTTAAACTAACCTGAGACTGAAGTGGTTCCAAGTTGAATTGATTGAAAAGGTAAAAAGTTGAAAGAATTCATACCCAAGGCCATCCAAACGTGAAAAAGATTGAACTGAAACACTCCTTCAACTTTAACACTATCCAAACTTGAAGCTAACTTAGATTCTATAATGATCCAAAATTCGAGATCAATCTTATTTGAAATGCAAAACTTGTTAAAACTTGAATTTGTAATTTGGAAAGATCCAAATTTTAATTAAACTATCATTTTCAAAATAAGTAAATGAATAAACAATAAATATTTTTTCTTAAATGAAAATTTTAAATTTTAAAAGATAATATTATTATAAATTAGTATCTAGTTACATAAAACAATGTATTTTTAATTTTTTCAATATTAAATATTTATATTTTAAATTTTAATTAATATTATGCAAGTTAATCGATCGATTAAATTTATACTGTTATTTATCAAGTCAAGACACTTTTAATCTCCATTAATGTCAAAATACAAAAATGATCAAAAATAAAAATAAAAATAATATTATATTAATTCGTTTACAATATCATGATTTTGAATTTCTTATGATTTTCCAGTATTAGTGTTAGCTCAATTAATTGATCAATTGAATGTTATATTTTTATTAGGTTAGTATTCTTATGAGTGGTAATTGATACATTTTTTTATAATGTCCACTATTTTTTCGATTAAATATTTGTTTATATGATTATATTTAATGTTAGTGTATAAAATTTATGTCGAAAAACAAAAAGTTGAAATACAATTAAAAAGTTAAAATGACTAAAAAGATAAAAAACTAAAAACACAAAACACTAATAGTGAATGTATTACATAGATAAAATTATAGTGTCATTATATTTATACAAACATTTATCGATCTTTTTAAATTTCTAATTTTTAATCATATTTTTATCTTAAATTTGTTAAATTAATCAATGCTATTGACTTGATATCTATTATGAAAAAAGAGAAAATTATTTGTTGCATTGGAATTTACAAAAATGTCTATAACTCATGTGAACTCGAAACCATCCAAATTTGAGACGATCCAAACCTAAAATAGTTTGAACATAAGACAATTTAAACTTGAAATGATCCGAATACTGTATGATCATGAGTGACTCATCCAAATCTTATAAGTAAGTTAAGAAAGACCCAACTATCATTGAATAAGTATATTCTTGTCTATTTTGAGTAACTCAACAAGCCAACGATAAAAAGAACTATGATTTTTGTATATGATAATGGAAGGCAGCCGATCCATGTTCTTAACATTACTTAATATAATATATGACAGATTTAAGTATGTGTGTCGATTTACAGGGTTTAAACATACTTATTATTCATGTCTCATCCTACATGCACAAATAGCATTTAAAAATCGCACAAAATGAATCTATCACATGTATACTACTTCAAATGATTATGAACTATTATCTAATATGATTTTCTTGAGTTATAAAACAAATAGTTAGTCATATCCTGGGTAATTGCATTCAAAGGTCTTCATAAAGCCTTGGCCCCAACTTCCATGGTGTTTCTTGGTCCCTTGGTCCTGTTTCTTGGTCCCTTGGTCCTCCATCTTCCAGATGACGTAAAATTTTTTCTTATTCTAATCGTATAAACTCTATAACGTTTACATAATTTATGAGAAACCTCAAATTACATTAGAGAGGAATAAGATGAGAAAAGAATTTTACAACTCTAGGAAAAAAAATAATTAGATATTAATTTTTAAAAATATTTTTAAAAATATTAATTTTAAATGTTTATAATTAGCATAAATTATCTTAAATTGATTACGACATTTCTTATTCTTTTTGTATTAGATATTACGTATTTTTATCTTTATTCTCACACGTTACACTAACATTTTTAACAATATTAGTTTTTAATGTTTATAATCATTATAAATTATTTTAAGTTAATTATGATATTTTTTACCATTATACCTTAGAAATTATGAATTTTTGTCCTTGTTTTCAAATGTTTACGTTAATATTTTTAAAAATATTATTTTTTAACATTTATATTTTATTTAATTGTGTGAAATTATTTTTTTTTTGTGTGTAAGAGTTCTTTGTAGCTAGGGATATAAATTGATTTAAATTTTTTGTAAAAAATAAATATTATATTTTTATATTTTACAATAATATTGTGATAACTATTTATCTCTATTCTTAAACGTATATGTTAAAATTTTAAAAAAGTTAATTTCAATTTTACAATACATCTTGTTTATTTAAGTTAATTTATAATTAGGTTATGCATTTTTTTTTGTAAAAATTAAGCTTTTTGATTGCTAAGAGTGAAGAGCCAAAAATAACTTATGAACTTATTGGTTACAATAAATATAAAATAAATATGAAATAACTAAAACCCCACATTTGTGCATTTAATTCCCCCACTCTACGTATTTACTTGCCCATTTATCCTGCGGTCTGCATTCAGACATATTATGTTCGAAAAACGTTCACCATTACTACACGATTTTGTGGACATTAGGTGTAGTTACAATTTTAGAGTCCTTTTCAAACTCCAACACGCCTAGCTGTCTATCTTCAATGAACCTTCATTCACATTATAATTCAAACCCCACTTTAAGTAGGAGTTTTCTAAAGAGAAAATTGTGAGAAATAACCCTCTTCATAAGCTTAATTAAAAAATGGCCTTTATAATAATTTTAATCGTTTTTACTCAATTTTTGACATAACTTGACAACAATGTCCTTTAAACAATTTCAGACAAAGTAAATGGTCTTGGTTTTCTCTATCCCACCATCTAGAAAGAATTTTAAAATTGTTGTACATCCGGCCATCCAACTCTCTCTCACCATCACCATTTTTGTTTGCCAAATGTTTTTTATTTCTCCATCTAGCTTTTAGTTTACCCTCCTAAAGAGGAAAGATGACATCAAAGTATGCATCTTGGGTTGTTAGGTTTTTTCATTTATATTTATAGAATAAAATCTCAAAGTTGAGGGGTTAAAATTGTTTAAACATGTCTGTAAATTAGAGATCTATATGACCTTGGCAACTTAAACTTGGCTGTTGCAAATAAGCAAATCAATTACTTATTAAGCATTGCGTTACTGGTTTTTAAGCATTAAGTCACTAGTTTCTAGGTATAAGACAAAGAAAGGTTTTTAGACATTGCGAGACCGGTATTTAGGTATTGCATGAATTAGGCATTGTGAGATTAGTTTTTAAGCGTTGTGTGACTATGTTGTAAGCATAACGTGATTGGGTTGTAGGCATTGTGTGACTAGATTGTAGGAATTCTGAGATTGATTTTTAAGCGTTATGTGTTTAGGTTGTAGGCATTGCGAGATTGATTTTTAGACATTACATAATTGGGTTGTAAGGATTGCGAACATGATTTTTAGGTATTGCGTAACTAGTTTGTTAGACATTGCCTGCTTGGTTTGTTAAGCATTGCATTACAAATTGATTGAAGCTTATGATTACACATGTTTTTTTTTCTTTGATAAATTGATTGATTGTTACATTTATTTTCTGTTTAATTTTAGTGGTATGCCAAATTTGAAGCTTATCATTATGTATAGTGGTCATTGGCTTAATGATACTCACAAAGATGGTGAGGCACGAGTGAAGGGATTGGGAGTGATTTGTCAGTTTTGGGCCTGATGAAGCTAATTGAAGATATTGTTAAGGTAAACTCATAGAATCACGAAATTGAGCTACATGCATTGCTCAGTCATACTGCAAGGGTTTCATGCCTAGTTATTAGGGATTATGAAGATTTAGCAAGTATTCTGTGAGATACGAGGGCGGTTGTAGTGTTTGTGACAATTAAGGAAGAAAATGCAAATGTTATGCCATATGATCAAGGTGTCCAACATAGTAAGCACATAAATCAGAATTATATTGTTTTAAACATATCACACCATGCAATCCCTAATGGATAACAATGGCAATCACCATTGACATACGCACATGAGTTTGAGCAATTAGCTACACACATGAGGTGTCTGCAAATATTGTCTGCACAATTTTGATAAGAATGTGCATCGAACAAAATACTTCATTCTTGCCAACAAATGCAACCATTGCCCAAGAATGTAGTGGGTCCATTGCTCTTCGCAAACGACATTGTAATAGTTGTGAGTGATGACGATGCCTCTGATCAAAAGAACGATGACTGTGAAGAGGATGATACTACTGACTAAAATGATAAGATGGATGATGACTATGAAAACAATTAGGTTGGTGGGCATGATGATTGTTTAAAGGAGGACAAAGGTGATGATAATGACATTCTAGATTGCAATCATGCAGATGGCAATATAGAACATGCTACAATTGTTGTGTTAGAAGATGTTAAATGTGATAACCATGCCACAACTGTTGTCTTAGAAGATATTCAGTGTGATGACCCTATTTATGACAACCCCATCGCTAGTGTGATGACCCCATTTATGACAACCCCATCCTAGTAACAACGGGATTTGTTCATTTGATGATAGTGATCAAGAAAGATAAATGCAAAGGTATCCTATCAATGGATTATTCCAATGGTAAATATGATATCTTTCCAAATAGTTGACATCGAGGAGTTTAGATCGAGAAATGACCACTTATATTGTGAAAAAGCATTTCCATCCAAGGCTGAATTAAAATGAGCTTTGAGCATGTTTGCAGTAAAAGAGCATTTTGAGATTAAAGTTAAAAAGTCATGTCACGCTCGTTTTGAGGGTGCTTGTAATGATAAGGCATGCAGGTTTGCTATGCATGCAACAAAGTTGCATGAGGAAGATTATTGGTAAGTTCGCACATTCCATAAGGTACACATGTGTACTGTTGATAGTTTGCAAGGTGGGTACCAAACAAGGAGCATGAGGTTAATTGGTGAGCTTATGTCCCTCAGGCTGCAAGGAAAAAATGTAACATAATTGAGACCTAAGGAAATAGTGAAAAAGATGAATCGCAAGTAAAGGTTGCAATACTTGTATGGTAGGGCTTGGCAGGCAAAGGATTATGTGAATAGTCTTATTTTTGGTCCCCCGGATAAGTCATTCCAACTCTTACCTTCGTATTTCTTTATGTTGGAATGTGAAAATCCTAGTGCAATCACAATTGTGGCTATGGATCAGGAACAACGATTCAAATATTATTTCTAAACATACGAGGCATGAATCCGGGGGTTTAAGGGTGTAATGTGTCCTGTAGTTGGTATCGATGCCACACATTTGAAAGGCTTTATTTGTTGTTGTCTGCAAATATGCGAATGAGCATATATATTTCAAGACACATAAAATTTTAAATTTTAGAACTTATAGTAATATTTGTACGCACTATTATTTTATCAATCTTTATTGGATTTTGAATCATTTAACACATCCATTTTAAGTTCTACCTACAACATATTGAAATTCATTAAATTTTAAATTACATGATTAATTCAATAAAATGTCTTAATCAATTATGCGAAACCAATTGTTGATGTCTCCAAACATCCCTTGTAAGTGGGAAAGATTTTTGTAGAATTAAGGAGATTCCTCAATGATCCTTTCTCTACTCATTTTTCCTTTCTAAAATTTAGTGATTGCTTGGATGCAAGATGATTGAATAAGTGATTTGTCAACCGTCTAAGAGAAAAGAAGGCTTAAGCCTGAATCAAGATTTATTAATGATGAAAATTGCTATGGAACACATATACATTTCATGGACTTATTGTCCGTTTATAAGAGCAATCAACAGTTCCAGAAATGAGAGAAAACACCAGACCCACTTTATTGCTAACTTGTGACGGATGGATGTTTCATTAATGGAGTATTCTCTTGAACTATCATCCACCGAGGTAGAGAGCAGCAGAATCAAAGACACTCCTCCAAATATTTGGTTATCATATTGATTTACTCAGGTTTTCGGCAGGTGATAATAGTGTATCTGAGCAAGCCTTTCCGAAGTCCTTCATCCATCAATGGTATGGCCAGTGCTACTTTTATGGATTTTAGATCTAATCAACTCAAAATAAGATCAAATTAAGAACAAGGCTGCAATTGTGTTAAAGGCTGCAAACAGACTATGAAGAAAAATGGGCCCAATGCATATAATGCAGCATGATATAATCTAATTTCCTGATATGCTTGCCATCAGCTGGATTAAGGGAGTTATTATTGTCAGGAAATGATTCGCTTGATGTAATCATGCAAATGAAACTAAGGCAGAGAAAGGAATATAAAAAAATTACAAGAAGTGCTAGACTTAATTACCACCACATAGAACCTTTATGAGGCCTTTCATGTGAATACTGTTGAGCGCATCACTGCTGCCCAAAATGGGAGAACATGCTCAGACCAATCAGCAGCCTTTATATCCTGCATTCATTCACTCGGTAAACTGAGAGTCAAAGACCTGAATCTTAAAAACATCACATCTGCTTAGGGAAAGTTAACTAACTAGCTTATTTTCCCATAGAATTTTAATTTGAATGGAATGAATGAACGAATTCCAACGCTGTTCAAGGAAGTGAATTACCTGGACAGATAGGGACTCAAGTAGTTTGACATAAACAGCACGGGGACAATAACCAGACGAACAAAATGCATTACGTATCCTGTTTAGCAGCTTTTTCTCCCACGGCTGCAAAGACTCTTCAGAGGGACCAAGATCCCTATGGCAAGTTGTCACTATTACTATTGTGCCTCCTGGAGCTGCAACTCGCACTAACTCACTAACAAACTGCCAGTTTTGGAGGCATACAAGAAATTTAACTTAACTTGCCATAACAAAAAAACATGTGCTAAGAAAATTCCATTCAGCTGGAGGAGTCAAACATTGAGAGGAATTGTAACATATTTAGTTGGGACAAAACAATTAAACCTTAGCTTTGTCAGGCATATGATCTGCGCTTTCCATAGACCAAACTAGATCAAATTGAGCATCAGGGAATGGCTGCTTCGAAGCATCCGCGACTTGGAAAGAAACCTGGTAATACAGCACAGCGTTTATGGTAAGCATTTAGAGATGTTAGAGCCATCTTTCCATCAACGAAACTAAATATGTAGCCAATATCACGTGCACATGGCATGGCAATTACTTTACAAACTGAATAAGTTATATTAATGTTGTCAAAATAAACAATTAATAGTCTCTTTTTGTTTATTCTTTCTGGTGCTATATCTATCTTTTTCGTTCAACTATTTTAGGTGATGGTTTTATGGCATCTCTCCCCTGCAAGAAAAATATTTGTATCTCATCAAATCAAATAAAAAAAAATCAAATCAAATCAAAAAACTAAAATTAAAATATTTCAATAAGCATTAATTTAATAATAAAAAGTCCAGAAACTATCTAAAATTACTTAAAATATAAGAAATTAACTATTTTTAATAATCAAAATATAACAAAATAATTCTATATCATAAAATTATCAAATATCCTCCACATTACTCGTTTTGGATAAACTTATCAACTAACACCCTTCCTTCCTTATCTATTTTCACTCATCATTGTTCTCTGATTTTTCATTGTTTTTTAATGAGTGGCCACATCTGCTAATTAAAATGATTAGGATAATTTGTTGATGAGTAGAACATGATTGCTATTGGGCAAAATATCTCATGTTAATTTTAGCACCAAACTGTAGAATTCACCATTAAAACATTTAAGATTAACAATGACTGAATATCTCATACTCAACCACTATGTGAGTAAAAGAAAAGAATTATTTTTTTCCTTTTTAAAAATTCTACATTATTGAGAAATTGAAAATACATATATAACCCCAATTTCGTTTAATTTTTAAATAATTTAATAATTGAGTTGGTGATGTGATTTGATTGATGACTCCACATTCAAATTGATTTTGTATTAATACTAATAAAAAATGACAATATATATATATATATAAGAAATCTAATTTATTACTATCGTATTAATTAAAGAATACTTTTTAGTTGAGGTTAGTTTTTCAATTTTGGGGATTTATCTCTTTCTTACGCTTATTCTAGTCTAACAAAATAAGAACTTTACTAATTAATAAAAATTACTTCTAAAAAGATAATATATGCTTTAGTTGAAGTTTAATCAAAAGCAAAGTATAATATAATTTTCACAAAAATTTCATATCCCTTATGTAGCATCTTATATATATATATATATATATATATATATATATATATCATATTGATATAAACTAGCTTACTTGATTTTAGTTGAGGTTAGGTCAGGATGTTATAATCAATATTAAAATACAATTTTCTTTGAAAAGAATATTAAATGCAATTAATTAAAGCTAGAATATCTTCAAAAATTTTGTGTGATATGCATGTTGGAATTAATCTAAAATTTCACATTTCTCGTGGTGTTTTATTAATGATTGTTTTAAGCTTATGTACTTGCTAAGACATTATTTATAACAATATTCATTCATTAAATACAATGGTTACTGGTAATTTGATAATTTTTAATGCATTGGGTGAAGAATTACAGAAACATTTTTTTAGATAGTAATCTTAACAAGTACTTTTCAAGTATTCTTTAGCATAAACTTTTTTCATAAATTGATGCTTAAGATATTTAATGTGCTATCAATGTATATAAATATAATACTTGAAAAAATTCTTAAATTATTTAAGAAAAATTAAAATAAGTTATTATTTTTCAATTATGTTTAATTAAATCATTATATTTTTATTTTGAACCAAATAAATTTTATTATTAACAATTCACTTATTTTTATTAATTAAAATATTATTTATTATTTTATATACACGTGGTACTCATATCCTACCCATTTTATCACCCTAAGTGTCCTAGATGGATAATAGGTGAGTTGGCTTGAGGACATCTTAGATTTCCTGCCTAGACAACAAGCAGTGGCACGTAAGATATACAGGATGCGTGGGGTACCGCATTCATGGCCCGTAGAGTTGGCATACAGGCGCACGGGCAGCATTAGCAAGCAGCAGCACGCACGACACTCATGGCCAGGGCGGAGCGCCCTTTAGATGGAGGTCAAAGTTTTTGAAATTTTTATATATTATATATTTTTAATAATTGTTAAAAATAATTTTTATTAAATAATTAATATAATTAAAAAATAATAAAATAACTTTATAAACCTCATTAAATTTTATTCAAATTCTTAATTTTTTTTTAATTTTTTAAATTTCTCCATCCATATTTCTCTCTTTTCTTTTCTATTCTTCTATTGTGAAATTATAAAGAGATAAAATTTTTATTGAATTAATTAATTTATTTATATTATTATTATTTATTTTTTTCAACTCTATTCTATTTGCTTATATATTTAGTTTATAGATTTTCTTTTTTAAAATTTCTAAAATCATCTACCATATTCTTTTTTTTTGTTATATAAGTTATATCTTCTGCTTGTCATGATTTTTTATTTTTGTTATATGTAATTTTATTTTTAATGATTTTAATTTTTAAAAATTAAAAAATTATTGTATATGTAATTCTCAAATATAAGTTCTAGTGTTGCATTATTGGTTATTGTTTAAAATTTAAGTAATATATTATTTTTATTAATCTTAATTATATAAGAAAAAATTATTTTGAGTGTATAGTTTTAATGTGTTTACGTTTTATGTTTGTTGAATGGAATTAATTAAGTATAAGAAGAAATTATTAATTATATATATCTATTTAACTATTTATATTAATGCATTATAGTTTAATATTTAGTATTAAACTTAAATATAATAAAATAAAAATATTGATGTTTACTTACTTTAATTTTAGTCGTTTATATTGAGAAAGGTAAAACTTTGAAACAAAATGGATAATAAGTTTCTTACAAATTATTTGGTTGTTTATATTAAAAAGACTATTACCATTGTCGAATAAAATTTTCTTAGAGTACTATTATAAGTTTTTTTTTTATTTTTTTTATTTACATGTTATAAAATTATTATCTATTTTAAATCTTTTGATTATTAATGGTTAAGTTTAATATATTAATTTTAAAAATTTTTAATTTTTATTTTTCTTAGCTTTTGACCCTCCAATAAAAATTGGCTAGCTCCGTCCCTGCTCAAGGCATGCAACCAAACTAACTCGACAAGTGAGCTAACTGTTGCTAGACCCTTTGGCAACGACTCAAAGGTGCATTAAAGTGTTGGAAACGAGCCCCAATGGCCCCTAGCCATGGGGAAATCCCTTGTAACGGCTAGTAGAGGTTTCTTGGCTATAAAAACCCTTTAGGACCCTAATTGTGTACCTTATGATGCTTATACATGAATTTATCTTAATGAAAGCTCTCTTACAGTTTTGTGTTCACATTCTCTCTTGATTGCAATA
The DNA here is from genome assembly GCF_002168275.2 of Theobroma umbraticum. Classification (NCBI taxonomy): domain Eukaryota; kingdom Viridiplantae; phylum Streptophyta; class Magnoliopsida; order Malvales; family Malvaceae; genus Theobroma; species Theobroma umbraticum. Next base: position 2,546,535 of record NW_018397269.1, read on the forward strand.
CTCTCTTTTTGGTTGTGAGCCGATCACCCTTAGGTGCACGTGAGTGATCTATTCTTAACAAGTAGGAGGGTCAAGGTTGACTTAGCCACTGAAGCAAACTTATGAAGGCATACAAAACCTCCTGACACTGATATGGTCTTGACGTGAAAAATAAAATTGATACATGACCATATCAGCATGTCACATCTTCATCATTTATTATAAAATGTTAACATGTCACGTTAACGTCATATGGTATAAAATGATAAGTAATATTTAAATTAATAATAATTAATCAACTATTAGTTATAATAGTTTATACATATTTAGAGTATTCTTTAGCATAAACTTTTTTCATATATATATATATATTTATAAGCCTTTTAATATTTCATTGAATAAAAGTTTGGGGTAATGTTAATTGTAACTCACCAAATAGAGTACAAAAAAATTTTCTGGACATAAGTTTTATAGAACTTGGTAACCATGTACAGGGCACATCAGAAAGTAATGCTAAGCAAAAACAATGTCCTTAGGAGTAAAACTCCCACTACTTGTCAAAGCTCCCTAGTTTAAAACCATCTTCTTATTTACTATCAAGGTTTCATTGGTAAATATCTCCCAAACAGACCCAATAAACATCTTTCAATCCTAAACAATCAACCCACAGAGATTCATTTAGAGAAGACAAGAATAATGTCTCAAATCTAAGCCACCAACATTTCCTCCCTTGTTATCCTTGTCTTTGCTAAATGATCCGCACCTTTACTATCCTTGTCTTTAGGTCAAGCTATGCCTAGAAAGTCTGCAAATAAACATGCAAAATGAAAACACCAAATAAGAATAGCATAAAATAAAATGCAGCAAGTATCACCACCAGGCAAAGAAGAAAGATGATTTCTCAACACTGTACCTCGGCAACGAATCAGCAAAAGAATTACCTTGTTTAAACATATGGTGGAAAGAGATTGTAAGGGAGAGATGAAGAGAGTTAATCTCATTGAAAATGTCATTTTTTCCATGGCCGTAGGTCATTTTTCTCAACCCAAGCAAGTGCAACCTTAGAGTCAAATTCAATAGAAAGTGGAACACTTGTGAAGGGAGAAGTAGCAAAACCACGCAATGCTTAAAGAATGGCCATAATCTGTGAAGAGTTCCATGGCTTTTACCACCAACACATGATGTCAATGTCATCGAGACCCTCACAAGCATGAATCCAAAACATTGCATGCATCTTGATAAGGAAAAAAATTTCATCCCCGTCCCGCGCTTTGTTATCAAACACCGTTTCATTTCTCGCTAACTAGGAAGACCAAAGACTAGCTCCACAAACCATCATCCATCGTTTATAAATAGTACCAAAAAAAGGGCCTTCAGACCATGATTGAATACAAAAAGCAACGAAATCCAGTTGACTCCACCTAAAACCCCATCATTTAAGAACAAGACCCCACACATACCAACTTAAGTTACATGTAAGTAAGATATGAGAGCTTGTTTCTTCAACAAGACTAGACCAAAGGCATCGAAGTTGTTTAAGGATGAACTGAACACCCCTTAATGGAAGGAAATGTTTCGTGGGAATAGAGTCGTTAATTGTGAGCCAAAGAAAGCATTGCAGCATGGTGGAGCAGAAATTTGCTAAATGGAATAAAACCAAACCTTGCGATTGAGCCATAGGATTCCATTTCCCAAGAATATAAGTTATGTTGAAAACTAATAGACCAAGACCCATTATTCCAAGCTTCAAAAACTTTCAATTCCTTCAAATTGGCCAAACAGAAAAGGCCTGGAAATTTTGAGCTAAAAGGAACATCATCAATCCATTTATCAAGCCAAAAGAATATAGTGGCACCATCACCCACTATCCAACGGCATGCTTTATCTCCCACAAGATTTTGAACTCCTTCATTTGAGGGAAGATTGACAATAGATCTCCTAACAGTAGACATTCTCCCCGTATTTGATATGTAAGGTAACCAATGAGAATGACCATCACTATATTTTGTCCAAATTCATCCGCCTCCATAGTGCTTTATCATCATTAGCATACCGCACCACCATTTGGCGAGAAGGGCCAAATTCTTGTACTTTAGGCTTGAGATCCCCAAACCGCGAACCTTTTTTGTTTACATATCATGCTCCATTTAGCCCTTACTATCTTCTTTTTAACAATTGCGCCACCCTATAAAAAAATTCTCCTCAATTGCTCAAGTTTACAGACGACCCCATTAGGAGCCTTAAAATGGAAAAAATAGAAAGTAGTGAATTGAGCATTGAATTAATGAGAGTGATCCTACCCCCAATAGATAAGTATTTTTTTTTTCTCAGCCAAAAGAGAAAGGATATATTAATGGTAAAAAAGTATGTACAAAAATATGAACAATGGTACCACTCAAAGCAGTGAGCAGTGATGCCACTCAAAGCAGCAGCACAACAAAAGGCTGAAACAAAATGGTTGGAAAATAGATATAAAATATTAAGCAAGGAAGGTTGAGAACATGGAATACAGAGTCAGGCCTGATCCCACAACATAAGATCACAATAGATAAGTAATTGCGTTGCCAAAGGGCCAACCATTTCTTGAAATTATTAATAAATGAATACCAAGTACTGACATGTCAAGGGTTTGCACCAAAAAGAATATTCAGATAAGAAGAAGGAAGAGAGCCCATGTCTCAATATAGAATATCCGAGATATGCTTACCAATGTCTTCAAAAATCCCCATACGATAAACATAGGATTTATGGAAATTGATATGGAGACCTGAAGCCAACTCAAAACCATGCAATAATCTTCATACATTGAGGGCACCTATATATATATATATATATTAATTTTTACTTTTGGGATTAAGGATAATGGTTCATAAAAGGTGAAAAATAAAAATAAATTAAACATATAAAAAACATCCATCACATCCACATTGCTTAATTTAGAATTTCTAAATCAATAAATAAAATTTGTCACATTATCTAAAAGAATAATTTACATCCAATCAAGGGCTGCAAGTTAATCAGCCACATATTCTACATGTACGCAAAAGAAGAAGGGCAAATAACTCTTCCCCTGTTCATATCCATGATTACAAGCAACTATTTGGTCGAACTAAATCAAATGCCTTCCCGACCACATTGCTACAGGATGATTGGGCAGCTTTCTCCAAGTATGTTAAATTGACGTTTTGCAAACGTATTCCAGTGCATGGTTGCTTGGCACTACAATCAAATTTTATGGCTATTGGTGTCGATGATGTCCCTCGAATATTTTTGTATAAGATGTCTCTAATTTTTATTCCGGATACCTATAATAATTGAAGGAAAAGAGATAAGGAATTGAAAGAACAAACAATTATACCTCGTTAGAGTTTTTAAATTGACATTAATGCATATCGTCTAAGTATATAAAATAAAAGACTTTGTTTTATTCGAGAAAAAGCATGTTCAAATTAAACTCTTTAAGAGTAAAGATATATACACTTATTATTGAATCAAATATTTAAATATAAATTAATGATATTTTTAAATGTGGATGGTCCAACTATTTTAACGTCAACAACGTTGGAATTAATATTAAAAATTTGAAACAAGTTATGAGAGTTTGGTTATACCTGACCAGGGCAATTTAGGTTGTGAGGGCAATAATTCTGGTCAATTACAATGGGGTTTTGCACATTTCTCATCACAGAGTTTATAAATCGAACCCCTTGGACAAATCCATTACTAGGTCTAGCCCATGACTTGATCCTCAACCCATTTTGGGTGCCAGAGAAAATGGTCTTTCTCACTGTAATATTTTGGACCCCTTCCTCTTTCAAATCCCTAGCCAAACTTCCAATGCTGCGAGGTGTAAATTAACCAACACTAATCAATATCAATATAAAACCATGGTTTCAAAGATAAGAAGAGTAAGTGAAAAAAAAAAAGCTTATATGCATTGCTTCATTTTTAGTAAAAGTATAGATGACATTTAATATATCATACCTAATGCCATGGCCAGGGCCACAAGTGACTCGTTCGATCCATAAACTTTTGGTGCCGGGGCCAATTGAGATGCAGTCATCTCCGGTTTTAATGGAGCAGTTTATGATTTCTACATTTGTGGATAATTGGACATGGATACCATCAGTGTTGGGGCTATTACCAGCAGCTATGATCTTAACCTCTTGGATGTGCACATTTTGACAGCCATTGATCACAATGTGAAACATTTGGCTATTCAATGACGTTAATCCATTGATCCTAATGTTGTTGGAGTTGGTAAAACTCAACGTCTGACACTCACACAATAAAAATTTCCATGTCAACTTACAAAACATCTTTAATTATGAGATATCCTAATAATTGCATTAATCTTCTATCCAAATTATAGATTTCAAAATGTAAATTTGATTATAATTGCAGTATCAAGTATGTAACTAAATCTAAAGAAAGGAGTTTAATAAGAAAAATGAATGGAAAAAAGCACCGTGGCTCCGGAAGGACAATTGGTATGGGAAGCTTTGCAAGCCCAGAGAGCAGGTCCTTTGGCATCAAGTGCACCACCAATGATAGAAACACCGCTGACTCCTTCAAAGCTAAGCCAATTGGCTGATTTTCCAAGTACACTATAATCTCCAGGAGCCACAAGGGTGCCGTCTATTCTTATGGTGATTTGAGGGCTTTTGCAGTCACCTTCAAAAGCCATAGAACCAAGCAAATACCGCCCTTTTGGTACGTATATCATGGTTGAGTCTGCTGAGCCACAGGCTGCATTCCATGCCTCGAGGAAAGCCTTGGTCGAGTCTGTTTTGCCATTTGGTTTTGCCCCAAAGGCTAACACATTAATCTTTGTCGCCGCAGCAGATGCTGAATTTATGCCTAACATAACAAAGAGAATCAGAATGATTCCTTGAAAAGGACTAGAAAGCTTCATTATGTTCGACATTTTTATTTTCTTGCTCTGCTAAGAAGGTGAGCAAGAAGCAATGGGGGAAATTAGAGAAAAATTGAATGAAATTGGAAGCTGAAGTGTTAAGCTGATTGATGAAGGAGAAGTGTAAGAAGACTGGATATTTATACATGTCCATTTTGAGGAAGAACAGGACATGCTATGGTTTCGGATAAAGACTTGAAAAGAGTATTATTGTCAAGTTGTTGGATTGAAGAAAGCTGCAATGCCTGAAACCAAAGCCTCCCTTCTCTGTGTGTATAGGAAATACAGTGTACGCTGCACCAGATTACTTCGCTCCGAATTCATTAAATACATGCTAACTCATTTGTGTTGAATGCAAGCACATATTTCTGGTGCTTACTTCTACATGAGACAATTTAGTATATATTTTATTGTAGAGATGCTTCACCCAACTGCAGCAGCCATGGAAATGATTGCATACAAATTAAACAAACTAGTTTTATAACAATTAAAATCACCTTGGGATAGGATGTCAACATGGATATGTCATTTTTTTTTATAATTTCTTAATTTTGAGATCCAAATGTCAAATCCTTATGAATAATAGTAATATATTTAAGAAGTGTGAAATTCAGATGCCTTTGGATAAATTGTAACATAAGTTTAGTGTACTATTTGAACTGAATTTTTACCTGAACTCAAAGCACTAAGTATATAACTCCTAATTCTTTTGTAATTCAATACTAACAAATTGCTTTTACCACAACATTGAGTAGAAATGTTGCAGTATCCCGAAATATACATAAACTAGTTTTACAATTGTAGCAGGATGGTGAAAATCCGCAGTATGGAAGTGAAAACTATTAGAAGGGTTTTACAGTACTCTTTCGCAGTGAAACACTCATGATGAATCAATTATCACTGCTATAACAGAAAGGAAAAGCCTAAATTTCAGGCAGTAAATGAAAGTTGTGAAATAACTGTACCCACAAGAATGATGCATTACCCAATAACAAAATGATTGCTTCAAATCTTTCATCATATGAGTGTGTGATAACATATATATCAAAAGGGCATAAAGAAAACTACTGCCAATAATAACATTCATATTTTTTCTCTATTTTTTTCTTCACTAACAAATGTTACGAAAATCGTCCCCGAGCAGCTCCCATCGGTGAATAAAATTTGAGAATCCATTTTAGTTGTTTTGAGTATGAATTTTGAGATAAATACAAGTAAAATTTATGAGATGAGAGGAGATTATCTTTTGACGTATAATTCAAAATCTTTATGTATGCAAAAAAATTATCAAAATTTACAGTAGCAATTCCAGGGTGATCATCAGTTTTAGTCACCAACAGTTAACTTTTCTACCTTCTTTTCATTCTTTACTTAATTAAAGACTTAATAATTACCCAATTACAAATAAAATGTTGATTACTATAAATCAAAAAAGGCAGTTTAATTATTTAATTGGTATCACTCATCCATTATATAAGAAACTATTGTGATTGAGCTAAGGAGAATAAAGGCAGGCAGTTAACTTGATGTTGAATCAATGTAATTATGTGTAAAGCCTCTTTTGCATCAATATGCATGCTAACTTTGTACTCTAATATACTTTAATGTCGGCAGCTTAGAAATTTGCCTTCATTATCGCGGATTCAATTATTTTACTAGCTCCCCACCATTTTCCTTTATCATTTTCTCTTGGAATAATTTTGTACCCAAGTCTTTATTTTCCAATGAAATTGATATATAATTAACAAGTGAAATTAAGAAGAAACAAAGCTTTCGTACAGGATATAGGAATGAACCATTTGATATACATTTCCTCCGAGCCTTGTGAAATCTCAAAATTCTTCCAAAAGTTTAGTGGAAATTTTCTCAAGTGTAATTTCGACAATCCAGTACTAGGGGAGTTAGGTCTCTCGAGTTGTTATGGAGTGTTGAGAAATTTTAAAAGTAATAGTTTTAGAGATATTTTGTGAATCATCGCGGTTTTGGAAAAAGATGGTTAATTATTGAATTAGACACTTTAATTGTTGTCCTTTGAGTCTTAAACCCTTGTAAAAGATCTTACAAACTATGGAAGCTTTTTTAACAAATTGATGTTCTATGGGAGGTCATTGGTTGTGTTTTCTTTTAGAATAATATTTAGAAAAGTTTGGGTATAGTTTTATGTTGCTTAGGTGCTATGTATGGTTACTTAGCACTATAGCATTGTAGCAATTAAATATTTTAAGAACACTTGTTAACAGCTTAGACAAAATAATAATATAAAGCCACACTTATTAACATTTTTATCGAAGAAAAGAACAAGCCTAGCTAGACGTGCATTAAAATTATCCATGGCACCAATTAAGTCCATGACCCCAAAAAGTGCCATGCGGCGGATCATTGGTCAACAATAGTGCTAGAGTCTTGACTCTAAAGGTGAATGGCTCAATGATTACTCAAATTTCTTCAGGTTTTCCAACTTTTCAAGGTCAACAATTTGTTTAATCATTATTCACAAACAAGTAAAATGCAAATTACTTAAAGTGATCAGTCTCTTTGGTGGATTATTTCTGAGATAACTGTAACGTATTAAGCCCTCTAACCGTACTGCTCCATGTACTTGGTTAATGAACCTGCAAAAATTATGGTAATCCGATCACCTTCTTTAAGAACATAGCTTGAAGCAAAATTAAGTGATAGTCCATAAACCTAATTCAACTTACCCATTTCGACGGCTTGCATGCATTGAGACAATAGAATATAAGAGAAAGTAAGTTTGTTTAGTTTTTTTAAAAAAAATTTCTTATAATAAGCATGTTACTCTAAGTTAATCCAACACATTCCACGTAAAAGATCCAAATCCTAAAGATATGACAGGTGGCATTTGCTTGACTGTCAAAATTAATAGACAAGCACAACAGAACCCCAATGTAAGATACAAGCAATGGACCCTGATATGTGACAACCTTATTTTCTCTGTCTATCTTTCTCTCATAGTTTATGTTCCGAAATCATCTGGTGCCCTCACTGTTCTGGCCTTTGCATTAGCCCCTAAATTGCTCGACTCAACATATCCGTCGGAAGACATAAAAGTTACGAAGAGTTTCGAAGAAGCTAGCATCATTTATATATGCTGGACAAAGTTGTAATTACATAAATAAAATGAAGGACAAAAGAGTAATTATATATTCAGTAACTATGGTAAAAATAAAATAACTAAGGTAGTTAGCTGAGTAAATAAGATAATAATATATTCATCACTCTTGCTCAAGATGAGTTATGAATGTTGATAGTACTCATTTTGCATAGAAGTGAATGGAAAGGTCCTACTTGTAGCGCCTTTGTGAATAAATCAACATGTTGTAGCTTGGTGGAAAACATAACACGGATTGATGAGACCTTCTAGAACCATTTCCCTAATAAAATGGTAGTCCATCTCTATACGTTTGGTGCGCTCGTGAAATATGAGATTTTTACAAATGTCTAACACGAATTGATTATCATAAAACAGCTTTACTGCATTTGGATGCTCCACATTAAAATCCTTAAGCAAGTATAGCAACCACATTATTTCACAACAAGTTGCCACCATTGATCTATACATAGCCTTGGTAATTTTTTGCTACAACACTTTGTTTAAAGATTTCCTAGGCAGTAAATCATAGCCCATCACTGATCTTCTAGAATCGGGACAACCAGCTCAATCACTATCATTGTAGGCCTAACATTAGATGAAAATGAAATTAATTCCTTGACCAAAAGCAGCCTTAAGATACCTCAAAATACAAAATCCATCTTGTAAATGACTATCACTAGGCTTATCCATATATTGAGATAATAAATGCATTGCATAAAAGATACCAGGCCTTGTGAAAGTGTGATATAATGACTTCTCAACATGTTGTCTATACACCATACTATCTTGTAACTAATCTATCTTTGTTGCCGTGGATACTTTATGATGATAGTCAATTGGTGTAGAGATGGGTTAGCACCCAAAAGACCATATTCCTACAAAAGATCCAAAATATACTTTCTTTTGACAAAGAAAAATCCCCTTATTAGATTTGGCTGCCTCTAAACTAAGGAAATTTTTAAGTTTCCCTAAGTCTTTAAGTTTAAAAGTGGAACTTAGGTAAACCTCAACCTCATTGCTAAGCTCCAAAGAAGTATTATCAATCACAATATCATCAACATATACTAATAAAGCAATAAATCCTCCATTTGTAGTATTCTTAGTAAATAACAAATAATCAGCTTTTGATTGCTTAAAACCATAAGCTAACAAACAATTTGTAAACTTTAAAATTGCCATGAAGCTTTCTTAAGGCCGTACAAAGATTTTTGCAAGTTACATACCATTTTAGCATTGGTAGGACACTTCTCCTTAATAGGATAACCCTGTGGCAACTCCATAAAAACAGTTTCATCTAAATCATCATTCAAGAGCTGAGTAAAAAATAATAATAAATCATCATTCAAGAATGCATTGTTGATATCAAGTTGGGTGAGAAACCAACCTTTGACTGTTGCTAAAGCCAAGAAAAGTGTGATAGTGGTGTATTTAGCCACTGGACTAAACATTTCTTGATAATCAAAACCACTATAGTGATTGTAACATTTAGCCACCAATCAAGCTTTATAACGTTTAACATTACTATCAGCATAATTGCTTAACTTTGTAGACCCATTTACATCTAATTGCGTGACAATTATTGGGTAAAGGCATCAATGTCCAAGTCCCATTTGCTTTCAACGCATCCAACTCACATTTCATATCCTCTCCATAAAGCATGCTTTTATAGCTTAATGGTAATATACAAGTTTAGGTATATGAGATAAAGAAGGTGTAAAAACTTTATGATTATTGGGAAGTTGATCATTAGATAGATATTTAGTAATAGGATGTTGAGTAACAAAATTGGTTTGAAAAAGAAAGGTATAGTGATAGGCTTCAAGGTGTTTAGGTGGGTGTCTCTAGCTAGTACTTGTCTTAGGTTATAAGGTAGAAGGTTTAGAAATGGAAATGTCATCCCAGATTATCAAGATCAACATCGTTTGGTTGTTTATTGATGAGACACAGGAATTTATGAGTTTGATCCTTAAAAAGACTAAGTTGAGACATTAGATTGTTGATAACTTCTTCACCAACATCATCAAATTGAGCTATAAAGACTACATTGTTAGCAAAATGAGAAAATCCTTTCCTAGCATTAAACTTGTTCTTAGTAAACTTGTAGTCTATTGGAAAGCCAATTAAGCGATAGCACTTCTCTTTCAAGTGCCCTTTTCTTTCAACATTGAGCACACACAACATCTACCTTACTTTTAGACTTTCCCTCAGTGACAACAAACATGGTAGAGGATTTAGTAAGAGGATGTAACTTGACATGAAAATTTCTTTGATTTTCTTCCTAAAAACAAGATTATAAATGTCATCCAATGATGGAAAAGGCTTCACCGTGATATGTGTCCTCAAAGCAAAGAAACTATCATTTAATCCATTAAGAAATTCACCTAAAAACATTATCTTTAGCATTCTAATCAACAAAGGTTTCAAAACCACTATAGGTACATTTTGGCATAGGTCTAAAATTTTTAAATTCTTCCCAAACAAAGTTCAACTTAGTAAAATATAGGCCTATAGATCTGTTACCTTGAGTAATTCCATTTAAAGTGTGCTGGAAATTGCAGATTCGCACATCACTAGGTAGTGAGAACCTCTATTTAAAAGTGTCTTAGATCTGAGCCATTTTGTCCTTGTAAAACATATTAGAAGCAATTGGTTGTGTCAAGGACTCTAAAAGCCATGGCATAATTAGATTATTACATTTCGTCCATGGCATGTAAAGCTTGTTAGTTTCAGCTAGTTGTGAAATCGATCCAATGATAAACCCTAGCTTGTTCTAAATGGACAAAGAAAAGGTAAAAGACCTACTTTAAACCAAGTAATTTGTAAAGGTGAACTTTAGTGTATCAGAAACCAAACCATAGTGGTCCAAGTGATGAAAGAAAAAAGGGCAATTGTGGATCTTTAATTGACAAGGTCATGAACTTAGAAGAAACCAAATCATACATTGAAACCACCAACAAATGAAATCTTAAGATGGAATGGGTACAGTGGGTATAATGAGTATGATGGGTACGATGAGTATAGTAGTCAAGCAGCTACGTATGGTGGTCAAGTGGGATGGAATGGAGGTAAAAGAGTAAACAATAAGGCAAGGAGGAATGTAGGGAACGGCCAAGGTGGTGTAGTGACGGTGTTTACGAATAACTTACCACTACAAGTAGATTGGAGAAAAGTAAAGGCAGTGTGTCAACGATCTGGGGGAGATTATGGATGCGTTTCTCCTTATCAAGAAAAGCATGAAAAGATGGAAGATGGGGCTCGTACATTTCAGAACAATAAAAACAACCAACAATGCAATCAAGAAGCTAAATGGTTCATGGTTGTTGGAGGAATAGTGTTGTGAAAGAACATAAGGAGGAAGAGGAAAGAGGAAGAAATGATGCTTAGGTGGGAGAGAGGGCAATTGAAAAGAATAGGTCATATGCGATGGTAGTACTAGGTGGTGGAAAACCAGAAGAATTACAGATGAAGGAAGAACAAATAGAAAAGGGAAAAATGTAAAAGTGTGAAGGGTTTGTTGATAAAGAGAGACTACAATGGCTGAGACAAAGTGTAATGGGGACATGTAGAAGTCAATCAGAACCTGAAACGATAGCTAATCACATGAGAATGGATGGGCTTAGGGCATTGATGTAAGAAGATGAAATGGCAAGTAGTTCATTATATCATTCCGTAACAGGGGCTTTTTTGAAGCCATGCAAGACTTAAGATGGACGCAGCTTGGGGAATGGTTTGACGACATTATAGAATGGTCGGAAGAAGTGACAGTAGAAAGTAAAAGGATTTGGGTTACTTGTCATGGGGTGCCGTTGCATGCATGGAATGTCTTCACATTCAAGAGTCTAGCAAACACAATAGGGGATTTTATCTGTATGGATGGGGAAACTTTGAAGTTGCAATCCTTTGGCAAAGAGTGATGTAGGTAATAACAACAAAACCTAGTAGATTAGATGAAGTTGCAAGATTAAAGGTGGGAAAGAAAGAGTTTTAAGGTGAAAATGGTAGAGATAGAGGACAATAATGTGCATTTTTATCAATGCTATTACAAATCACCATATTTGAACCTAACAAAATCAAAAAATTATGGAGGAAACTCAGATTTCTACTAGCTCATCACAAAACTCTAGTAAAACAAGGTGGTCCGGTAAGAAGAGAAAGGCCTGTAACTATGAATTGACGTAAGAAATTAACAATGAGGGAAATTAGAAAAAAATTGAATGAAATTGGAAGCTCAAGTGCTAAGCTGATTGATGAAGAAGAAGTGTAAGAGAGAATTGGATATTTATACATGTCCATGTTGAGGAAGAACAGGAACTGTTATGGTTTCGGATAAAGACTTGCAAAGAGTATTATTGTCAACTTGTAGGATTGAAGAAAGCTGCAGTCCCGAAACCCAATATAGGCAATTCAGTGTACACTGCACCAGATTACTTTGCTCCCAATTCACCGGTAAATTAAACACATGCTAACCCATTTGGGTTGAATGCAAGCACATATCTCAGGTCCTTACTTGTACATGAGACAATTCAATATATGTTTTATTGTAGAAATGGTTCATCCAACTGCAGCAGTCACTTATCCATTACATAAAAAGTGCTGGGAATAATATAATGAGATGAAAGGCAGGCTGTTAACTTGATGTTGAATCAATATAATCATGTGTAAAGCCTCTAATGAAGGTGCATGGTTGAATGATTACTCAAAAGTTTCTTCAGGTTTTCCAACTTTTCAAGGTCAACAATTTGTTTAATCGTTATTCACAAGCAAATGTAAAATGCAATTTACTCAAAAGTGATCATCACTCTTTTTGATGGATTATTTTTGAGATAACAATAATCTATTAAGAAACGCACCTGAACATTTGGCTCATTAGTCAGTGCATTATCCTCCTACTTAAAAAATGGGATTCGAATCCTCCCTCCCTTAATTATATAAAAAAAAAATCTATTAAGAAACCCTAAAGGAAAACTTACATACATTTAGTAAGCAAAATACTATACTTTTTATTCGATATATGTATATGCTGAAATATTATATATTGTTATCTTAATTCGGTTTTTTATTTAAGTTTTATTTAAAAAATTTTGAATGTCAAATTGAAATCAAATTAATTATTATTTAATTTGGTTTTCAAATTAAATAAAAAATATTTAAATATAATATTTTAAAATATTTTTAAACTATTTAAAAAAATTCAAATAAACTCTTATGCTTATATCTAATAAGTTTTTATATTTTTATTTTAAATTAAACAAGACTTTATAATTTATGTCCAGAGGCCACAAATAACATTAAGCTAAGGCATTTAAGACAAGTTTGATGAACTTTTATAATTAATAACTGGAAGTAGAGTAAGGTTGGGGTTTGAGCTGTTTTGGCCTTCATGTTTGAAGTTGGTGCCAACAAGTGAGTAGCATGCGGATGATGTCTCTCGTCTGGCTAAATGTTGTAAAGGAATTCCAAACTTTGTGTTGGAGTTTTTATTTATTTATTTATTTTCTTGTATGGGGTTCTTAATATTATAGGAGTGTTTCATCTATTAAACAAGAGACTTGAGATGACATTACCATATTAAAGTTGAATCAAAATATTTTTCAAAAAAAAAAATTATGTAGTAAAAGAACGAATTTTATGATAAAAATTAAAAATAATTTATTATTTTTATATTTATATAAAAGTAAAAATATCATGTGAACATATTATCATTATATAAACATATTACGTTATCATCTATCATAATACATTAATATATAAAATTAATATAATATGTGATATAAAATGATAAGCAGCATTTTCATTACTCATAATTAATTGACTTATAAAAACTTGTTTCATAAAATAAAATATAAAAAAAATTAAATTTTTATAAATAATAAAAAGCTTTTTTTAGATATTCCATCAAATACTTAATTCTAAACCAACTCAATTACAAGATTTTACAAATTATCCCTTGTATCTCCAGCTTGGTCTTGGCGGTTTAGAAACCAAGACAAGAAACAGGTGGTAAGAAATAAAGCCATGAGCAGGGAGTGGTTAGTTAAAGAATAGAGTCCGTTCCAGACCCAAAACCTTAATATCTCTGTATCTATCTCAAAGTGGATATGGTTTTTACATGGAGTTTGACTTGTCTTTCGGGAGCTCAATCTCAAAGGGTACTTGCTTGGAATAGTGTGCAACAACACTACTTTGCCCCTTCATTACCTCCTTATCCTTTCAAGCCATGTTGCTCTTCCTCTTCTCGTAACCATAATCATACTTTTTCTCTCATTCAAGACTCTGCTGTCATTGGTTGCCTTCGTGCCAATAGGCAACTTCTCTTCACTCTTTTACTATCTTTGTATTTAGCATGTTTGTAACTGGGTTTGCTTTTATTTTCATATTTGGGATGATTGGTTTTTTTTTCTTTCTTTTTTTTTTTTAATTTTCTTTGGGTTCTGTGACTGAGAACTCATTTTTCCCATTTCTGTATATAGTGCTGAGCAGGCAATGGAAGCTGCTCGAGCTGCAGTTAATGGTGGCATTGAAGTTGTAAGTCTTTGAATTTGTAATAAGAACTCCTTCAGTTTAAAGGCAATCATACTGTATTACTGTTCCTTTCTTTCCAGTTTGTGGGCATTTTTTTTTTCTTCTTTCATCTTTTTATTATTTATGAAAGATATTAATTTAGTTTTACATCCATAATTTGGTATATCGTCCTGTTTCCATTTCGCATTCAGAATATTCTTTTTTATCCAAAAATTTTTAATTAACTATAATCCTAAGGCTGCTCTGGTGCATTGAAGTGTTTACTGCTTAACTCTTACATAGACTGGATTCACTATAAAACTTATCCTGAAATTGGATCTAGTTACGGCTTTACTATTAATGGACTTATAAATTTTTACTTCTCCTGATTTGCAGCTGGAGATTGTTAGGTCAACCCCAGGAGTGTTTGAGGTTGTACAAAAATCCAACCTTAATTTTCTGCCCAAATTTACCATTTTGGATTGAGAATTTATATGCTCTTTTCCCATGTCTGCACAGGTCTTGCAGGCTCTGGTTAAGGAGTATCCTACTCAGGCCTTTGGTGTAATTATCTTACTAGTTATTCTTAGATTCATGTACCTTTTTCTTTCCTGGAGCAGAAGCATAGGATGCTGCATATAGGTCATGAAAACTCATTTGAAGTTTTGGCCTGAGGAAGCAATGATGTGCTTGCATGTGGCAAAGATCTATCTGTTGACTGGCGTATTCAGTTTTGTCGAAACCTACAATTAATTAGTCCTTATATAAATTATATGAGTATATGCCCTTGATGCCTAATGTGATTAAGAAAGCATAGCCTTTCCCAGAGGTTCATAGCCATAAAGCCGCTGGCTGTTGCTCTTTCAGTTCTATTGAGTACATTAATTAGTAATAGATACAGGCAGAAACTTTTGTAGTTCCTAAATCTGGTTTAGCCACATATGGGCAGACCTATTCTGAAGATAGCGTAGAAGACAAGCTTATTGTCAATCTAGAGCACTTCTCTAGATTAATTTCAAATCACCTTTTGGATTATTTTTGAAGCTGCTAGAAATCTTGCAGGTTGGGACTGTTTTAAATGCTGAGGATGCCAAAACTGCTATGAAGGCCGGAGCCAAGTTTCTTATGAGTCCTGCCACAGTGAAGGTATATGCTGAGAATTCTGAGATTATATCTCTATTTATGTTCATCTTTTAATACTGGGAGAATAATTCTTGAACCTTAGTCTCTCTTTTCTCCGTTTTCTCGAATACTTCTTTGCCATTGTGGCCTTGCTTACATTTTGAAGCTCAGCCTAAGTACACATGTTACTATATGTTTCCAGTGCTCCCTTTTTTGTCTGAACTAAACACTTATATTTCATCAGGATATTATGGATGATGTTCAAGATGCTGATGTTTTATACATGCCTGGTGTAATGACCCCAACAGAAGTAAGAAAATTCTTTTCCAGTTCATTTTGTAGGCTTAGACTTCTTAACCCCATTAACTTATTTAGCTTCTTTCCTTACATTGATAATGGGAAAGTTGAAGTTAAATTCCTTGATTATGTTTTTTTTTTTTTTTGCATACTGTTTAAGATTTAAGAACTTATATGACACATGTAAGCACACACAACAAAAACATGCATCCATCACCAGGACAGGTTTTCGTTTGGGCAGCTGCCTTCACGGGAATCCTTGAACAAATCTGGTAGTATTGCATAACTACGAGAACTTTTAAGAAATTCTCATGTTTGCTCCCTTATGAAATCTATTGCCTCACTTAAAAACTGAGCATATAGGTAATACTATCTGCCATAAGTTTATAGAAAGTTGTTATCTTCTCAATTGAAAATCTAGTAACTTTTAGCTAACAATAACAAATATCATTTCCATGGGAATGCTTTTTTACCTAGGCAACATGTTTCATTGAGATAGAGTAGCAATGATTGAGCTTTTATATATTCAAATCAAACACAAGATATGGACTAAAAATCAACTCATGTGAATGATAAACATATATCAAAATTTTCACCACACGGCAGAAAGCCTAGATGTGGCCCAAGCATGCATAAAGTACATATATATCTTTTAGGGCACTAATGTGTGTTGAACTGTGACTTTTCAGATATTCTCTGCGTATAATTCTGGTGCCAAGATTGTCAAGGTGAGTCTTCTAGTCAATGTTTACTGGCATTTAGGATGTGGAAATTGATTGAAGGAATGATGACCATCTAATGGCAGGTGCCACAGCTGTTGTATACTTAATGAAATTTTACGTAAAAGGCTATCTTTAGTTACCTCTTAAAATCAGTCCATAATATGAAAGCATATGCAGTTACTGCATGATAATACGATTTGAATCTTAACGTGGCTAGTTATGTATGTAGCTCGAATTGGCCTTCATACAAACATACTACTATTACATAGTGTTATAATTCAGTTGAAAGGAGAGAACTTCATTCAAAGGAACAAATTGTGCACAAAAAGGCAGGGTGTTTTTAGAGTGGGATTTTGAGCCAAGACTACCCAAAAACTGTCTACGGGATCAATGATGGGCTAATTTACAGTTGTAATTATCAGTAAGAATAGCATATGGACTTATACAAATAAATACATAAACAATATATGGATATGCCATGTGAATTTCAGAACTGATGAGAGATATGAACCTTTCAATTGTCTCTCTCTGAAGAGAAGTTTTAAGTTAAAGCTTGACAGTTCCCTACTTGTCGATGGAGCTTTTGCACACGGGTTTCCTTAAAAGACAATACTTCCTTGTACACTGAATTGAGCTGTAGATGGAGGTCGATATCTGGCTAACATAAACACTCCTTATGTTATTTTGGAGAGTTTATTTGGATTGTTTGATTTTCTGTTCATATTTCCATGTGTTTGATATTTGTTAAAAGTAAAAATGGTGAAAAAGGAAGATTAATAGATCTAGCCATTGAAGACAATATTTGTTCATATCCATGGTGCGTATCTGTTTTTCCAGAAGTTGCAGTCCTCATATCATTTGCTTTGTGAGTGTTGTACCCACTGGAATTCGCATAGATGATATTTGTTAATAAGAGTAATCTCATACGATAAACATGCCCTACATGAACTGATATTTAGGGATGTGGATCAAGTTCTTACTAGCAGATGGGTTATATACTATGAACCTTTATGTGAGGTTTGTAGGTTCAGTGATGCACACACACACATGCACATATGCATGCATACACATATACTCATTGTAACATGTGAAAGCTTACCTGTATACTGCACAGGGCACTTCTTTGATAAACTCATTTTGGATTGAATCATTTTCACTTTATGTTTCATCTAACAATACTGACGGGTTCTGTGAGTTTAGGTTGATATGTTGTGTATATGAAAAAAAAAAAACAAAGGCTCAAACCTAAACTTGCCTGATGAAGTTTTTCCCCTTTATATGGTTAAACAGATCTACCCTGTTTCGGCATTAGGTGGTACACGATACATATCGGCGATTATGAAGCCTTTTCCTCACATCCCAATGGTTGCTTCCCAGGGCATAACTATAGGTTGGTACTTTTGGCAAGCATGTTTTGTCAGAGTAATTTCATGTAACTTCCCATTGGCAAACATACCCAAAGAAGCTAGCCTTTGAACAAAACAGATAGTGATTTACAGAAACTGACAATGCTCACCATCCTCTTCTTCATACTTGCATTTCTTATAGTAGTGTGAAAACTAAACTTGCTAGATATTGTAATATCTAATTGAGAAATGTCTAGGAATATCATTTAGTTTCGCTTACATATATCTAAATTTGCTGCTTAATGAAGTACTTGACATTTTTGTATAACTTGATACAGATTCAGTAGGAGACTACATTGCTCAGGGAGCAATATCAGTTGTTTTATCGGATGCTATATTTGATAAAGAGGCAATGGGACAAAATAACTTCAATGCCATACATCAACTTGCCAAATCTGCTGCTTTGCAGGGCAAAAACGCAGTGGAACGGTGAGCTTTTTATGGTGTCTGTTCCATGGTAGTTTTAACATTTTCATCTATAACCTGTGAAACTGCTTTGTGGTCTGTCGAGATTCCAAAATCAAATATGTTTTGCAGTTATGATTATCTTGATTCATATTTCTCTACTCACAAAGATTCAGATAGCTACTTTCCTAGTTCCAGATATGCTGTTTCAGAAATTACAAATCTATATGCTAGCAAGTCTACCTTTCCCCATCATTTTTCCTTTTCAATTATCTTTTGAACAGGCAACTTTATAGTCTTCGATGCAAGTTTATTGTTATCTTATGGTACTGGTTCAGATCAGATGCTCGGCTAAATGCATGGTCTTTAGTTTAGCATTAATTTTAGATGAAGTGGAGATTCAGCATCTATAGACTAAGGGCAAATATAGTGAAATATCTGAATTCAGACAAGAAAGCTATGAAATCGCATGAAGGTTTTATAAGCAGACACATTTAGAAAAGAGAAGGCGGTCGACACTACACTTGTAGGTTGAAATTGCTGGAATTTCTTGTTCATACTCAGCTCTAAACAGATGAATACTCAACCCGGATAACAAACATAAAGATGTAACTTATCGAAAGTCTTATTCAACCTAGGAGTTATACTTAAGACATTGGCAGACAGTAAGCCTGGTCTGTTAGCTGGAGCTTTATTGTTATTACTGTACAGACATGACATATTGCTAAAACTAAAACTACATTGACAGATTTTATACACAATTCAAAAATATATAGAAAGTTGTGTTCCTGGACGAGACAGTTCTATTGTAGCATTTGTTGTCTGTGCTTGACTGACCTGGACTTTGCAGGAAGAGGAATTGCAGGCTGACTTATTTGCCTCACTCATAAGTGACAGCTTTCATCTATATCATCTATACCAGACTACTGCTGCACTAGCACCACCAACTATATACCTTTGATATGTTTAAGCAAGGAATATCTTCTGACCACAGAAACAGGTAAAACTATGTCATGTAGTCCATAGGCAGTATGTTTTCTTTCTGCACCATTTCTCCCCTTTGCTGAATTATTCATTGATTTTTTTTGCATCAGCATTATATTTCATGCTTTGATTGTCATCACCATTGTTATCATCACAATTAATCCCAAACTCACTTACCCTTTCTTTGTATCTGGTTTCTTCTCATCAAAACCAAGGTTGACTACTTCATGATATACTAGTCTGTTACCTGCAAGGCTGTGAACTCATTTTGAGTAGTCAAAGCTCAAGAGCATGATAATAAGGAACAAATATGCGATGATGCATGGGGTACCTGCTTTCACTCTCAGCTAAACATATATGGAGGAATTTACCAACAATGCAACTCATGTTACCCAATTTATGTACAGTTGGCTGAGTTGTAACATCTTCAACCTTCTTCTTCATAAAGGAAAGGCAATTACAGTCAGAAAAATTCAATATACTTTGCTTTAATTACTGTTAGATAGTTCTTTGTACTTCTTTTCCATCCATCAAAACTACAAGGAAAGAAGGAGCCTTTGTTCTTTTGAAAATGAAAAACAGATCAGCTCACTAAAATGGAAAGAACTACTATATTTTTAATTATACCAGTCAAGAAACAAGATTGAAAAGGTAAGTACAAATAGAAAAAGCAAAAGAAAGGTCCTGCTGCTGCTATTCCGTTGGATAGCTTGAGAAAGCTCTTTGTTACCGAGTTCTACATTTTTTGTGGCTTCAACTGCCTGCACATAAGACATAAAAATGACTGCATCAATAAAGAGATTGCATAAGAGGAGGAAAACTTTGGAAATTCAATGCTTAGAGCTGAAAAGAATGTGAAATACAATCTCATGCCTTAATTAATGCCTGATTCAGCTGCTATAATGAACCATCAGACCCTAGAAGCTCCTCTATTTGAAGCAACTAGGGATGTGTGCAAATTAAATCTATATATTTAAGAAGACAAAAGGTATAGGCCAATAAAAAAAAAGAAACTTCTTCATTTTGGACAAGAGTGTATCCACTGCCTTATTTTGCGATGAAAATAACATTACAAACTAGAATTACCACCCTAAATAGAAAATTCAACTTACATGATCAACTTATTAAAATCAGTTGCATAAACAGATTTGATGGTATAAATTATATAAGTTTGAATGAATTAATAAAAAGAAAATGGAAAATAGGAGGTTAATGATGGTGCAGAAACATTAGCTAAATATATAGGGAGAGCGAAAAGCAAGTGACCGTGAAGGAAAATGTTTTTTGCACCTGGTCATAGAGATGTTCTATCTGTTGAGCTTGTTGCAGAACATGCGTGGACATGAGGTGATTCAGTGCAGACATCTCCACCATCTTAGTTTCCGTTTCTTGAACAGCATCTAGAAGACTAGTCAACTCAACCTACATAATAAGCGGAGAAGCGAACATCTTCAATTTATTACAATTTCAAAAAATGAATTAGATCATTCAACGAAAGGGCATAATAGAAAGAACCATATGGAATCTATCATGAAAAATATTCTGATTACCTGAAGGGCACGGGTTTCATTGTCCAGCAATTCCTGTTGGACTCTAAGAGATTCAGGTTGAAGCTCATTGGTCTCTCTGAGGTCCAAATTGACTGGTTTAGAGGTATCCAGAGAATTCGAATCAACAACCCTCTTAAGTTTTCTTCTTGGTGTTGCTCTATTGATAGCATCTTGGAAGCGGATAGCTCTCAGCTGATCAAACTGTGCTGTCACTGAATGAAGTTTCTCACTTAAAATTAGAACCTGAATGTTAAGAAAGCAGCACAAGTGTTAATTCATCAAGCTAACAACAACATTAAGCCTTTTCTTAGAGAGAGGGAGAAATCACTACCATGCAGGAATAAAAAGTTATTTAGTGAAGAAATATAAAGGACATAAAGTATTACTACAGGAGAAGCTGAAGTTACCATGTAAAGAAATTAAAAGAAAAAGAAAAAAGATAGAGACTCTTGAATCTTGCTAGGGCCATTTAGCTCAGAAAACTGACAACAAATTTACTCTTGTTACTACATTGACGATGACAGAATAAAGGTATTATCAGAAAGGAGGACAATTAGAACTATTTACCACTGAAAGCCAGCAAGATCCAAGGGTGAATCAATCAAAACAGGATAGACAATTCGAGCAGATAAACAAAGTCATATGATGACACATTTCAATAAGCGTAAACAGGAATTTAACCTTACCACTCCATGTTTGTGTGCTATGGTATCAGCATTTGAGGTATCCCTGATGCCAAGCCAGCCCTTTGAGGTTGCCTCTTCATCGTTTATGCTATTTTTGAGAACATCAATTTGATCCTTGCAAGCTTTAATAAAAGCAGTAACCTGTAGAAGTTTAACTTAGTAACATAGGATGTAAACAAACTAAATCCTCACAAGCAAGCACCTTCATTTAATTGAAAAATAAATGCTTTCTTTGATAACCAAAAGCAACCAAGAAATGAAAGCAATCAAACACTTCCCATTGGTAGTTAACTGCTAAAATTCTAAAATCTAATCACTCCATTTGGCTTGGCAAGCACAAAACCATAATGCTCATATCACTAATCATCAAAGTTCACACCTATTCATTCAGTACAATTCAATTACACACCGAAAACACAAAACCAGCCGCAAATTCTTAACCCTTTAAGCACATATCCAAAGAAACAACTTTCACCAAATCAACTGCATCACTATCATTGAAAAACTTTGAGTCTGCTTAACATTATAGTTATGGTCCGGTGAAAGCCACAAATTTACAATCCAACCACAATATCAAATTTAGCCTATTTAACAAAACAGATCAAATGCGCATTTATTTATCTTCGGACACTTGATTCGATCAGAAAAAACACTAAAAGAAAAAGAATTCCACAAATTCATTAATCAAACTAAAGAATAGTTGACAATATTCTCTAGTATAACGTCTGAAGTTAAAAACATAAAACATTACTTCTTGTTCAATGCTGTCCTTCTCTTGCTCCGTCGTCCGGTGAAGATCCACATAATCTTTCCGGTGCTTCGACATGAACTGATCTAAAGCTCCAATACTCTCTAGCTAATTACAAAAAAGAAATCAAACATAGAAATTAACTCGAAATTTCTCTTTTCCGAAACAGTAACAAAATTTTGAAAGATTTTGCAATTACCGTCTTGAGTGCAGATTTAGTGAACGGAGTCGTTTGCCATGGTTTATGGATTATGAAAGATGCCATAATGGCTGCCAATTTAGACTATCAAAGCAACATAAAGAAGAATCCAACAAAATTTAGAGTTCAAGAATAATTATAAGATCGAAAGTTTTAAAAATTAGAACCAAAAAAAAAGAAGAAAAAGGAAAATTTACCTTGTTGTAACCTGATGAAATTGCTGTGTGCCGTACAGCGTCTTTGAAATCTTCAGTTCGATCTCTGAATCTCGACATGTTTGTAATTTTCAACTGCTTCTCCAATTTCGTTGGGTTTTTCAATGTACAGCTCAAGATTTGAAGCAAGGGGCGAAGAACAGAAACGAAAATCTAGAGACAAAAAAAAAAGAAAAAGCGAAAAATGTGGGAGAAAGACTGAAAAGAAAATAATAAGAGAAAAGAAGAAGGTATTTATGTCAAATTATAAATTAATTAAAATGCTAAATTATTTGTTTGATATAATAAACTTTTGACCGTTAAATGCATATTAAAAAATAATTTTTGATTGATGTAATTAAGATATCGTATTCGCTTGAAATTTTATATACATAATAGTTACCTGAATCTATATAATCACTTGATAACATTTTGGAATTTGAACTCGTATTCAAATACACAAACATTTTTTGTTAATTATTTGAATTTGTTTAAATACTCGATCTTGCAAGTCAAATTTTAAACCCATAATAATTAAAAAAATCCTAAACCATTTAAAAAAAATTCAAAGCATAATATCTAAAAAAAATTATAAATTATGTCCGAGCATTTGACTTATTAGTTTGTACATTATTCCTTTCTTCAATTAAAAAAAATTCAAATGAATCTTTATACTTTTATTGCGTTCAACTAAGTCCTTATATTTTTGTTTTGGACCAAATAAGCTTTTGTACTTTTATTTTGAGTCAAATAAATTTTTATAACTAATATTAATTTAATCAAAATGTTATATATCAATTTGTATCGCATAATGCTAGTATAACATGTTAAAAAATCATAATTGATGATGACGTGACATATTAATTTAACATAATAATATAATTATATAATATATTTTACTTTCACATCAATATCATGTTAGTGTCATATGAATATAAAATTATAAAAGGTAAAATATCCTTAACCCCTAACTTTTAGCTATAATTCCACATAAATCCATTAGTTACAAAAATAGACAATTCACTTTAAAAGAATATTTTTGTTAGACACATAAGTCTAGTTATTAGTCAACCATTAATTTTTTGGTTAGTTTAATTACTTGTCAATAATGAAAAGATAATTTTACCCTTCATTACTTTTAAAAATTACCACTATATAAACTATAACTTTTCATTTTTAATTTTTTTCCTATTCAAAAAGAAATCTCTCCCCTACCTTTATTTCTGATCGAAACGCTAGGTTCGACTTTAGCTGTATCTCCCTCCCTTTGTGCTTCGCATCCTCCCCACACCACTGGTGCTCCCTAAGAAAGCATAGATCTTAGGGGGGTGGGTAGCTCCTTTAAGAAGCAGGAGGGGTGGCCAATCGATATAAAGGAACAACGTCAATTGGCTTAAAAGAAAAAAAAAGTGAGAAAGACAAAGGATATTTTTTACATTTCACACTTACCCTAATGTCGTTTACATGTTTGGGACAAACTGTTTATTTTAAAAACTACTAAACTCGAGTGAAAGTATAGTTAAAAGTTAAAGGGTGAGTGTGTTTTATCCAATGATAAATGGTATTAAGACTATTAGCAATTAGTCAATCATTAGTCATTGAAGCTTATTTGACCCAAATTGAATGCAATAAAGAATGAGAGCCTATTTGAATTTTTTTTAAATAGTTTAGGGGCTTGTTTGAGCATTATGCCAAAATTCAAATACCAATTTATTCTTTTATTGTGTTCAAATAAGTTTTAATACTTTTATTTTGAACTAAATAAGGTAACATTTGGTATTTTACTTGGGATGTAATTGTTGGAAAGATAACATTATATTTGGTATATATGAAAGTGATGATTGTAGGGAATTGATTATTGGAAAGATTACATTAAAATGTTTGGTTTAGAAACACTATACTAGGAATGTAGTGTGAATTGATAAAATTACCCTTATATGATAAAAATATAAAGATGAATAAGCTTTCATTTTTTAATATAAATATTTAACTTTTCAAACTTTATCCTTTAAAATAAATAATAACATGAAAAAAGTAACATAATATCTTGCTACTAATTATTTAAAATATGTAAAATTACTATATAATTATTTTTATAATAGTATCTATAAATATTGATATACCCTTTTAGGAGTTGAAAAAATTATTGATGAAGAACTACATTAGGTTTTCTTTATATTTTCCCTTCAAAACAGCTTTTACTTCAATTCTCAAGGGAAGGAAACAAAACTCAAGTGGTAATAAAGATGAACCTCATTTATATTAGAAAAAAAAAACCAAACAAGCAATGGCTACGAATCTATAATCAAGTTTATCAAAGCCCATCAGATCTTCAGTATTCATGGAAACCCCATCGTCAAAGTAAGTTGTTGATTTCATTTTAGCCGTGCAATTTATATTACTACTAGCAAATACGTTTCTTCAGAACAAATTTAATTCGCGAAAATATATGAGTTTCTTACGATTAGCAAGAAAAAGAGAAAAAGAAGAAGAAGAAGAAGAATAGGGTTGGGTTAATGGGATGGACTATTTGGGAAAAATATGTAATTTTCTTTTCACAAAGGGCAAGTTACTTTCCCTTTGTGAAGAAAGGGAATGTCATTCTCTTCTCTCATTGTAATCATATTACAATGGGATCATTTTTCTATTTATTTTACACAAACCAAACATTGTAATGTGATTACACCTAATTAAATCGTAAAGAATGTTCCCCACTCACACAATACCAAATGCCCTCTAAAGGTTAACAAATTATTGTTAATCAAAATACCATTTGTTATTGTATGCCATGTGACGCTGACATGGTAAGTTGATATGCCATAATAGATGATGATGTGACATTTATGTGATATGATGACAGAACAATGTGACATTTTCATCTTCCATGTCAACGTTATGTGGTATAAAAATGATAAGTGATATTTTAACTAACAACAGTAAGTCAATCATTAGTCATAAAGGTTTATTTGACCTAAAATTAATATACAGGGACTTAATTGAACGTAATAAAAGATAATGGCTTATTTGAATTTTTTACATAGTTCAAGGGTTTTTCAAGTATTATGTTAATTTTAAATTTATATGTTCACTGATACTTAATTAATTCACAATCAAAATTAAAAATTGAAAATTAAATAGAAATTTAAAAAGTAATATATTCTTAAATAAAAGGGAAATAAAGACACTATAATTATGAATGCAAACTCAACAATCACAAAGCATTATCCTTAGATTGTAATATCAAAAAATTCTTAAATTATGAAATTTATAACCCTAGTAGTCTCCCATTAGTCGAAATCCTGACATTTGTGACGTTCATAGTTTGTATAATCTACTTAATTAGTCAAATTACAAGGAAAAAAAGGTAACAACAATTTAGAATTACAAATGGTGATAATGATTGCCATACTGTGTAAGTTCGAGAACTCGACCACTCAATGTGAAATGCAAGTCACCGCTAGTCTTTTATTCAGGTGTAGTTGGGCACATATTTGAATCTATTTTTCTATTGGGATTTTAAATCTGATTTAAGTTCATTTGAAAAATAAGTTCTAGTTAACGAAACATTTTTAGGGTTGAGGAGTAGGGTTACATATAGGAAAAGGTAATATAACCCTTCATTCAAAGAACTATACTAGTTAACTATGTGTTATGCTATTTTGCCTTAATTAATAGTTTTTGATTTCTAATTTGCTTTTATTTCCTTTAATTATTTTTTTCTTTTCATTTTGTTTATGTATTATTTAAATATTAGAAAATTTTCTAAAGCCTTCTCAACACTCTAGTGGGATTTAAAAAAATTTTCTCACTTCAAGAGTGTTCAAGAAAACACATTTATTAATTTTCTTGAAAATGCTCTATTGTTGAACTTATTTATCATTTTACAAGAATGAGTCCTAATTTAAAATATTATTTTTTTAACTTTTATCATTTTAATTATTTTAATTTTTTATTATAATATTTTATACTAATTATCAATTTTAATAGATAAATGAAATTATATTAAAAATTTTTCTACATTTGCCTAACAAGGCGGAACCTAGGAATTTTCTTTTACCCAAAGATTCTCTCTAGAAATATGTCTCTACAATTCTCAAGAAAATCCCATCATCAGAAATTTTCAGTCATGAGTTGGATTAGCATTAATGATGATTAAAGAATATTTCCCTTAGAGGTTTGATCATGCCATGCCCAAGCATTGTAATTATCCATATATAAATGGAAGAAGATATAAGCAAAAGACATACATTAGCCATAGGAGCACAATTACTAAACCTTTCGATAGACACATCCAAATGAAGTAGCATCCACATAAGTTAAATTTAATATCGACCAACTAATTCTACCATCTTAGATTGATACAAGTCTAGCTTCCTATATAGAGATCTTAGATACAATGAATCATGAGGAAAACTTGTTCTTTTAGCAATCTTTATTGTGAAAAGGATGACTATTTATCGAATAAATCTCGTTATCTAAACACCCCAGAAATACATGCCAAGCCAACCATATGATTAACAAAGCCATTAGCTTATGCTCATGATTTGGGTACTTAAGAGGATCGTTTATTATTGAACTACTATGAAATCCCACCCCAATGTAAGATGTTAAGTTAAAAAATCTTTAGGCTAGCATGTATGTTTCATGTTGTGAGCTTTTAAACTGAGTTTTAAACTTGGGAAAGTTTGTATTTTGAGACATTAAGATGATTTGCAAAGTTTGGTGGAAAAGGGTGTCCAAATGGATAGGCTTTAAAAGTAGTTTTTGCTTATTAGAGTCTATCAATTGATAGATGTCCTTCATTTATTGGATACAACCCTAAAAGGTTTTGAAAGAAATTGATGAACATTTATTGAAACATGTTCATCATTTATCAATATATTGACCTATTTATTGATGGATGAGACAAATTTATCAATAAATAGCAACTCGAGGGCTTTTAAAATAAACTTGAAAGCCATTTATCGATATATGACCGTTCTATCGATAGATGATGCTACTTTTTTTATAAAAAAAAAGGTGTACAAAGGCATTTTCATGCCCCAAACTATAAATACCTCACATTCTAATAGGGTTATTAGCTCTTTACCAATTTTGGAAGGTATTCTGTCAACTTTGAGACTCTTTCAACCTATTTTCAACTCAAATCACCATTTTTGAAAGATTTAAACTAGGTTTTGAGTTTTAAAAGCAAAGGTGATATTTTTCACTCTTGAAATCTTGATATCTTGGATTTTTAACTTTGAAAATATTGCATATTGTTCCAAATTTACTGATTTCTACAAACTACAAGATTTGGATGGATTTCCTACTTGTTTAGAGCTTATCTAAAGTAATGATGATATATTTATGAATTTTTTGCATATAGGTATTTGTAAAACAATGAACTCAAGCTAGAAATTAGTTTTAAAAGAATTTGAATAGATTCGAAAGAGCTTAGAATGTTTAATACTCGATTCCTAGACTGATTGTTGATGATAAGAATTATTGAACGTTTAGGAATGATTGAAACTCTAAAGGAATTACTAGAGTAGATTTGCGCTTGATTATAGAGGTTAACTTTCAAGGT
This sequence comes from Theobroma umbraticum, assembly GCF_002168275.2. NCBI lineage: Eukaryota > Viridiplantae > Streptophyta > Magnoliopsida > Malvales > Malvaceae > Theobroma > Theobroma umbraticum. The sequence goes on from NW_018397269.1 coordinate 2,574,927, forward strand.
GAGTGAGTACACCATTTTCGAAACTATTTAAGCATGTAAAGTTGAAAGCATGGTTGAATGATTTGATGAATTGTTGATGAGCATGGTTTCCATAAATATTTGATTTAGGAAAATATGTGACCAAGGATGAGGTGATGAAATTTGTGATGAACTTCCAAAGCTCAAGTAATCTTGAAAAGGGGTCAATGTTTCTTTTATCTCCTTAGTCCCCAAATGTGGGTCTCCTACCTCTCTTAATGACTACCGCATTAGCTTGGTAGGGTGCTTGTATAAGATTATTGGGAAGGCTCTTGCCTTACGCCTCTAATTAGTTATCGATGAAATGGTGGACATCAATCAATTCACCCTTATCCATGGTAGACAGCTACTAAATTATGCCTTTATTGCAAACAAAATGATTGACTTGATGTGGAAGAGCAAAAAAAGAAGTCTCTTCCTTAAGATTGATTTTGAAAAAGCCTTTAATAGTGTTTCTTGGGAGTTCTTGAATTTTGTTATGCAAAATATAGGATTTAAAAATAGATGGAGATCATAAGTGATGGCTTGTGTATTGATAACTGCCATCTTTGTTTTGGTTAATGGCTCACCTTTAAGGGATTTTAAAATGAAGCAAGGTCTTAAACAAGGATGTTCTTTTTCCTCGGTCTTTTTTAACTTGGTAGTTGAAACTTTTAGTTGTCTAATGTACAAGGCAGTGAATAAACAACTTATGAAAGCGATTAGAGTTGGTTCTTGTGGCTTATTTGTTTCTTATCTTCAATATATGAATGATAAAGTAATTCTATGTGAGCTTGACCCTTAATTCTTGTTAAATACTAAACGTTTGTTGCACTGCTTTTAGGTAGTTTAGCATTTGAAAATCAATTTCCAAAAAAAGCTCTCTTTGGTATTGGAATTGACCAAAATTTGGTGATTTTCTAGGTAATATGATTCTTTGTAAAATTGGTCTACTTCCCTCCACTTATCTTAGTCTTCCTTTGGATACTGCTTCAAGCTTGATCAATGTTTGGCAACCCTTCATAAAAAAATTATAAAGTAGACTTTCTTTTTAGAAAGCTAAAACTCTTTTTATGGGCAGTAGGATCACACTTTTGAAGGTTGTCTTGAGTAGTATGTCACTTTTCTTTATGTCCTTATTCCAAATGCCAACTAAGGTTAAGTAGACCATTGAAAATATTAAGTAGGAATTTTTATGGAGAAGCCTTAATCTTGTTCATTGAATGCACCATGTTAGCTGGTCCACTATATGTAACCCCTATCATCTTAGTGGTTTAGAGTTGTGGAGCACGACTTGGAAAACAAGGCCCTACGCAACAATTGGTTATGACACTATGGTAATGAGCTAGGCAGTCTTTGACAATGTATAGTGGATGCTAATCTAGTTTTGATCAAAATAGCCTCATTCCCAAGCTTGGTAACCCTAACAAGGCTTCTGAAATATGGAAAAATATTTCCAGGCTAGGACATGTGATCATTATCTGTAAGTAATGGAAGGCATGGATGTATCATTAGTAAACGACTTGTATTAGCTTTGGGATGATGAATGGGTGGATGGCATTATTCTTAAAAAAGTGTTTCCTAGAATTTATGCTATGGCTATTAAAACGGTTGGATCCATTGATGAATTTGGAGAGTGGGTTGATTGTGCTTGGACATGAAGGATTAATCTTAGGAGAGACGTTTTGGGTTGAGAGCTTGATCAATGGGAGCACTTTAGTAACCTGTTTAATGATCAATTTCTCCATAGGGACTTTAACGACAAGCTTGTTTGGAAAAAGAGTATGGGAGGTAAATACACACCTAAATCCTTTTGTCATCAAGTACTCTTCTGTAGCTCTACCATTAATGACCACTAGAAATACATTTGGACTAGTCTCGCCTTTTTTAACATTGAATGTCTATGTCAGTAGATTCTTAATGGCAAATTAGCTGTTAAAAGCTCTCTTGTGAACAAGGGGATTATTAGTGGTGATAAAGCCACATGCTTGTTCTGCGAACAAAAAGTTGAAATGGCGCATCATTTATTTTTCATTTGTAACAAAACTTGGAATTTATGGCTACAATGGAGTGCTATGTGGAATATTTATTTGGTAAAGCATAATGATCTCTTAGTCTGTTCCTTGTCTTGGTCTGACATTGCTAGTTGTCTCAAAAAATGGTCCGGTTTAGAAAATGGCTTGGTATGCCATATTATGGGATATGTGGATGGGTAGGAATGATGCCGTCTTTAAAAGCAAACTATAGGATGGTGAAATAGTGACCAACTCCTAGAATTACTAAAATAAAAGTTGCATGGTGGATGAAGGCTAAATGGTTAGAGATTAGTGTCCCAATATGCAATCTTGCTAGGCAACCAAATGAAGGAGCTGTCCTTCAAAAAATTCCACCTCATAAGAGATAGAGCTCTTGGATTATCCCTATTCATGAAAGCCTCAAAGTCAACACTAATGGGCCTTTAGAGGTTGCTTGATAGATTTTGGCATAGGGGGAATCCTACGAAATGAATGTGGCGATGCTCTTATTTTCTTTTCCTAGTCCGTTAGAGTGTCAGACTTCAACAAGGCTAAGCTACAAGCGATGAAAGAAGTAGCAATAATCTTCACTTCGTCTAAGTGGTGCTCCTCTCATACTCTTTTTCTTGAATGTGATAACTATAATGTTGTTAAATGGATCTCAAATTCTTATAAAGTTCCTTGAAGATTGAGAAATTTAGTTTTTTAAACTTGTGCTACTCTAGGCAAAATTACCAAGTTGGAAATATCACACATCCCCTATTTTGCTAATGAAGAGGCAAACTCACTAGCAAAAGAATGAGCTAGTCAGAGATCTGTTTTGGGTTATTCACGTTGATTGAATCATCTAGTTTTGTTAATGACTCGACTGCTCTTGTACTTAAACTGTAGGTTCTTTATGAGAGTTTTGCATAAATGTTAAGGGAAGTTGTGTTTTATTTGATGAGTTGAGGTGTATATATACAAGAGTACAATTAATTACAAGCAAGAATTAAGACTTGATTTCAGCTCCTTGATTCTTGTCATTTGTTCTTGATTTTAGCTCCTTAATTCTCGTTCACATTTTCCTTAATGCCAGAATCTCTATTAGTGATCTCCGTCATATTTTTCTAAACATGGCCCCTTATGCTGGAAGGGGAATGAACATGGACTCCCAGCTTGTTTTAAAGCAGATGGAAGGCCTGTTTTGATAAGGGCTTGGTGAATATATCAGCAGGCTGAGATGATGAAGGAATGTATCTTGTAATAAGAGCACCTATGCCTACCTTCTCTAGAACAAAATGATAATCTACCTCTATGTGTTTGGTACGGGCATGAAACATAGGATTTATAGACAAATGAAAAGCATTGATGTTGTCACGAAATAGTTGAGAAGGTTGATACAAAGTAATGCCAAAGTCCTTCAAAAGATAAGTGAGTCAAGTGATCTCAGTAGTAGTCAATGCCATAGACCTATATTTTGCCTCTAATCTTGAACAAGTGATTGTAGGTTGTTATTTTTAGCACCAAGAAATACAATTAGCTTTGAGAAAAATGTAAAAACCAATGGTACTTCTTCTAGTAGAAAGGCAACTTGCCCAAGCAGCATCACTAAAAGCATATAAAGAAATAGGACTTTATGCGAGATATCGAATCCCAACTTGCTCAAGATTCGCTTAACTGCCTTTAAGTGAATTTGTGTAAGAGCATTAAATGTTGACAAACCTAATTAACAACATGAATAATATTAGGTTTAGTGATGTCAGGTACTACAAAGCTTCAACAATGCTACGATAAGTAATGAGATCTATTAGTTTTGAATTTGAAGCTGTGGGTTTTTCTTTTAGAGCTAAAGGTGTAGACATTAAAGAGCTGTCAAGCATATGTGTGCGGTTAAAGAGATCCCAAATATACTTAGTTTCAGTAAGAAATACTGCTTTAGAGAAAAATTTTACCTTCACTCCAAGAAAGTATTGAAGAGAGCTAATCTTTGATGGTAAACTTACTGCCAAGTTGATGCAGTAAATTAGAGATGAATGAATTATCACTGCTAACAATTAAAATGTCATCAGCATACACAAGGAGAAAAGTAATAACAACACCAATGTAATATATGAAAAGAAAAGAGTCTACTTTACTGTAATAGAACCCGAGATGAAGAGGAAACTGAGAAAGGCAATTAAACCACTCAAAAGGTGCTTGCTTAAGACCATATAATGACCATATAATGACCATTTGAGGAAACACACATGATCTGGATATGTGGGATCATTAAATCCTGGTGGTTGCTTCATGTACACTATTTCTTTAAGATGCCCATGTAGAAAAGCCCTTTATTATATTGAGTTATTTTGACACATTTTGGGGGTTTAACTAGGTAGATCTTTGAGATTTTAGGTTTAAATCGTAGCATTTTAGGTATTTTTTTAGTTTAAGTTTGATTACATGTTGAGTAGTTAATTTAAGTTATTTTAGTTAAATTTTATGTTATTTTGTTTTAAATTACTCAAAGAGTAGTATTGGTAATTTCTCTTGTTGCTTTTGTAGGAAGTTTAATGAAAAAAGATCATTTGGTGAAAATCTATGCAAGTATGGTGATAGCTTCATTCATATATATTATGATATTTTGACCATATCTCTGTATATAAAAATCCAAATAAAGTGATTCTTTAGTTCTTAGACTTTTAAGAGGAAGGGCTACAACTTTTATGTTTACCACTTTACCCAATTCATATTAGATCGTGGTTAAAATATTTGTCTAAATCGGAGCACTGCAGCAATATACATCGACTGAACATGATACAATTTTGGAGCATATCTTTCAATTCAGAAGTTCAATTAACATAATTCTTAATCCATTGGAAAGTTAAGAGATAGGGCTACAAATTTTATGTTTTCTACTTTTCCCACTTCAGAGCAGAACAAGGTGAAAATCACATTACAATTTGATAGACTGCCTCAACACTGGGAGAACAAGGCTGCAGTGCTAGTGAAAGGAAGCTCACCATATAATTTTCCTAAGAGCTCAGCACAACAGTGCTAGAAAAGTGGTGCTAGAGTGCTACTGTAGCAAAAAAACTAGCACCGCAGTGCCAAGAAATCAAGGCCACAGTTTTGGGTAATTTTCCAAAAATAAAAAATTGACTCAATTTTGGAAATTAGGTTACTTGGAGCCTATTTAAGAGACCTTTTTTAGAGGTTTAAAGGAGAAGGCAACAACCAACTATTCTAGAGTTTTGGAGCCAAGAACAAAGCAAGAAAACAAAAGAAATTGAGAGAGAATTGAGATTGCAAAGCTTCAACACTTAGTTTCTTTCTCTACTTTTGTGTTTCTTTTATTTTCTTTTACTTGGATTCGTGGCTAAACTTCTTTGGATATTATTTTTATTAGTTATTATGAGCTAAATTATCTTTCTAGGATTGTGATGGATTTCAACATGTAGTTTGAATATTAGTTTCTCTTTCATTTATCATGAATGGGCGTAGTTTTGCTTATTCAAATTTGTTCTTAATGCTTTTGATTCTTGGCCAACAATTAACTGATTTGTGAATCTAATTGAGATTTGACAGAAAGATTTTAGATTAGACTAAGGTTTGAATAGTATATGTTCATATTACTTAGGCGATCTGATTCGCGATTCGAGAAAACATACGCTGATTGTCATACATAGCCACATTAGACACTTGCTTAATGAACTTAATTTAATTGATTCCTATAGACATATAGTGAACCAATTAAGTTAGATATTTGTATAAGCAACTTGACTGAGACTTGTCCATAACTTTAGATTGTAGGTTCGTAAAATCACCTAGAAAAGATAAATAACAAGAAAAGCTAGTATTAGATAAAATGTTGAATGAACCCATAATCATAGGTCTTTAATATACTGCTTTTTTAAACTTATTTAGTTTGTTAGTTTATTTAGTGTTGATTTTTAATTATTTTTAATTAGTTTTTCTTCAATTTTTGAATTACTTAAATAAGATTAATTTTTTTTATAATTTTAGTACTTAATGAAACTTTAAAAACAAATCTCTGTGGAAACGATAGTATACTTCATCAATATATTATTTGTTTGATACGTATACTTACGTGTGCAAAACCGACAACAATGTCGAACACTCCACTTAAGTGAGAAGGAGAGAGCTATAACAAGATGAATAGTTTCTGGCTTGACTATTGGGCTAAAAATTTCATCATAATCCAATCTAGAAACTTGTGTGAATTCCCGAGCAACTAATCTTGCTTTGGAGCGATCAATGGAGCCATCTTCTTTGTATTTGATATGATAAACCCATTAGGAGTTAATGAAATTTGTATTGTAAGTCGTGGAACAAGAGACCATGTGCCATTGTCATGTAAAGCTCGAACTTCTTCGTTCATGGTAGCCACCCTTTTGGGATCTTTCAAGGCTGTTTTACGAGTCTTTGGCTTAGTTGGAGAAGCTTCTGTGGCTAGAGCATAATCATTTAGATAGGCAGGTGGCCTTTGAACTTTGGTTGGTCGAGCATCAACAGTGGAAACAGTTTGAATTTTGGGAAATTTCATTGGTAATATGCAGTCCAATTGTACCGTGAGGATCCTTAGATGTAGCTTGAGGATCTTCAGAGAAATCTTGAGGAACCTCAATGCTAATGAGTTGTTCTGCAATTGATTTGGTAGTTTCCTTGGACAAATCTATAAGACAAGTTTGATCACAAAATTTGTGGTCATATGAGTTTTCCTCATGTGTCAAAGTTTGACCACTTTCCTTTTTGTAGTCATTTGATTCATCATTAGTAGGAAACTCAAAAAGAGTTGATGTTGTATCCTTTGCTTTATTTTGAGGAGAGCACATAAGTTCATTGTGAGGAAAGCATTCTTCGTTGAAAACAACATGATGAGAGATATAGACTCTTCTTGTTGTAGGATCTAAGCATCGATATCCTTTTTGAATAAGGCTACAGCCAATGAAAACAGGCAAAGTATTTCTTTTTAACAAACTTGTTGCCACCATGATGCCTTAATGAAGGGAAATAATGACATCCAAGGACCCAAAGGGATAAAGGCAAATTTGCATGAAATAGCATAGTTAAACTAGTTTCAACAATGTGACGATGCTTCCTTTCTGCAACACTATTCTATTCTGGAGTCCCTAGACAAGAAATTTGTATCTCAATACCATTATTTTTCAAATAGGTAAGAAATTCATAAGAGCTGAATTCACCTCCACCATCACACTGAAATGTCTTAATTCAATCGTCAAATTTCTTTAAAAACATCAAAGAAATTAGACTTTCTCCATAATAGATATAACCATGTGAATCTAGAAAAATCATCCACAAGGATAGCATAGAATCATATTTACGAATTTGAAACCAAAGGAGCAGGCCCCTCAACATCACAATGAAGTTTCTTAAGAGGAGATTCTGAAATTTTATTGGACGAATGAAGAGGTAGTTTACAACTCTTTCCCATTTGACAACTTGCACAAATAGAAGGTTTAGAAATTCTCTGACTTTCTTTTCCTTCAACAAATATAAGATTTTTAAATTTGGGTCTTTGTTGATACCAAAGGCTTGCAGATGATCCACCTTTTCTTATTGCTCTAAGAGCCTCTTAAGAAGTGTCATTTAAGGCATAAAGCTGTCCTTTTTTACGCCCCCTTGCTATCATGCTCTGTTTTTGGTCCTTAACAACAAAGTCAGTCAAAGTGAATTCAATAATAGTACATAAGCAATCTTTAGTAAGTTTTCCAACAGATAGAAGGATCTTATTCAAATCTGGAACCATAAGCACATCTTTTAAATTTAACTAACCATTTTCTGTATAAATGTTTACTTCACCTGTGTGAGATATAGGAAAACTATTTCCATCCCCCTCATAGATAACATCATTGCGTTGTATGGTTTAATATAAGAGAGTTTGCTTGCATCATTTGTCATTTGTGAGGTTGCTCCAGAATCTGCATAGAAGGATGGATCATTTTGATCATTTATGGAAAGGGCAGCAAGTGCTTGAGGAATCTTTTCAGATTGATATGAATAATCAAACCTGTACTAACAATCGAGGGTAGCATGATTTGCTCTATTTCAAATTTGACAAAGGGTTTTACCATTCCTCTAATGAGAAGATTGGCTTGTTGATGTTTGTGTTCCTGCCTTTCTGCGGATGAGTGTTGCTGCTAGAATCATTTGTGAGATGATGATAAAGACCAAGCTATTAACTAGGGGTATGATTTAGGAACGCCATAGTTGGAACATTGGTGAAAGGATTGGATACTGAGTTTGAGTTCTTCGGTAGAGGTAGAATTTGACATGGTGAGACTTGCAGGTATATGCTGTGATATCATGAGAGTTTTGCACAAAGGTTAAAGGAAGTTGTTGTGTTTTATTTGATGAGTTGAGATGTATACATGCAAGAGTACAATTATTTACAAGCAAGAATTAAGCCTTGATTTCAGCTCCTTGATTCTTGTCATTTGTTCTTGATTCTAGACTACATTTTTCTACGTTAATGATCTTTGTCATAATTTCTACCAATTTTCCAGCATTGTAGGGACAATCACAAAATCATAGACAAATTTGCACCAATTTTCTTAATTTATAACTAAAAGTCAACAAAATAATTCAAAAAACAAAAGATAAAATTCAACAAAATTAAATTAAATTGAAAGTATAATGACAAAATCCAATATTAATCTATAGTATATATATAAAAAACTTTACCTTAATCTCAATAATTTCTAAACATACATAGGAAGAAAAAGATAAGTTATGTGGTATTTTTCAACAATTTTGTGGAAAGTTGGGAAATTGGCCAACACCTTATCGTCCTACGTTGGAACAACGAAAGCAAGACCTTGACTTTTTCTTTGCTTTTTTTAACACTAGCAGGCAGCCCTACGAAGCTGTCAAGCTCAAAAGCTATGAACTGTTGTTAGTTGAATTTGAGCCAATTTTCCAGCATTGTGAGGTCCAAGGTAAACTATAGAATGATAAAGCCTAAAGCTTAGTTCCATCAATGCTTTAACTCGTTCAGCCACATGCTTACGTCCTAACATATCTCATTAGTTTCAAAGGAATGTAGTGTACATTTCACACACAAATAAAATACTTTCCATCCCAGCTGACCCACATTACGTGCAAAGGAAATGACCTAAACAGACATATATATATATATATATATATATATATATAATTTTAAAGGTATTAAAATTCCCCTTGTAGCAAGGAAGGAAAATTGAGAAAAAAAAAAAAGAAAGGACGGAAACTAGTATTTCTTATGGCACCATTTTTCTTCATGTAGGTCCGCCCATGAATCATATAGAGCTTTAAAATATATCTTCACCGCAGACTTTGTCTGGTAGCAGGGAAAGAAAATTGAGAGGAAAAGAAAGGAAGGAAGCTTGTGTTTCTTATGAGGCCACATGTAAACAATTGATTAGTTTTAGTTGAATTAGTCTATACATTAACTTTCCCTCTTCCTACTTGTTTCCTGCAAAATACAAGGGCCATGTTCCATCCACTGCTTGCTACTTTCCCCTTTCCTACTAGAAGTTTCCTCCTAGTTTACTCTAGTCATCAAGTATAGGACTTGCATCATGCAATTTTCCATTTAGTTTCCTAACCAAACCAAATTAAATTGGCATTTAAATGAATTTACTTGGTTGACATGGACTTGGAGAAATATAGAGCCATCCGCCCATACGTCTGTATTTTGTATAAGATTAAATGATCATACGAATAGATGGTGTCCTTATCATGTTACTTTTCATTAATGTTATATGGAAAATTTTAAAATCTTAATACCTGAATCTAACCCTATATATGGAAACTACAAGGAATGGGAAGGAGAGGAAAAGAGAAAGGAAAAGTGAAATTCCCATAATTAATTTTATTTGGTAGCCTAGAAAGGAGAGGAAGGAAAGGAATGGGTACTTTACTAACTTAAATATTGTATTGTATTATTTTTACAATTATATTCTTCATAAGTTGGAACGAAATGATAAAATACAGGTAAATTTCTTTATCAATTAACTTTCCCCCTCAATCTAGAGGGCTTAAAGAAAAATTTAAAGTTTTGAGGTCCTCCCAATCCTTTTACTTTCCTTTTCCTTCATTCCTCTTATCTAAACAAAGCTAAAAGAAATAATTTTTACATCCCACTATGTACTAATATATAAAACTTTGAAACGTTCATAATTTCAAAGTCAAGCATCTCAAATACGAAGGAAATCTGGTTTAACCTACCAAGTATTTTTCCTTTATGAAATTAAGAATATAGAAATATAAATACAAACTGTGGACATAAGTTATGTACTAATATATAAAACTTGTTTGAAACATTCATAATTTCAAAGTTAAGCATCTTAAATACATAGGAAAACTAGCTTAACCTACCAAGTATTTTTCCCTTCTGAAATTAAGAATATAGAAGTATCAATAAAAATCATGGACATAAGTTATGTACTAATACATAAAACTTGTTTGAAACGTTCATAATTTCAAAGTCAGCCATCTTAAATACATAGGAAAATTAGTTTAACCTATCAAGTATTTTTCCTTTCTGAAATTAACAATATAAATACAAACTATGGACATAAGTTGAGTAAATTTCTTGTCATTTCCTTTGCAAGACTTTGATTAGACTTGGCAGCTTATAAATATACATGTTTGCCTCTTGGCTCTCTCACCCCTAAACCGTTGTTAAACTCCCCTGAAATAGAAATATGAGGTGCTTGCGAATGGCCTATCACTCTCATTTTCTTTGTCCAATTTTTTTTTTTTTTTGCTCAACCCTAGCCCTATGAGAAATATTAGAGAATCCAATATGACAATCAAGTTTTGGTTGGCTTTCAAGGTCTTTGGTGTTTTTGTTTGATTATGAGCCTAGTTTCTTGATCCTTCCTACTTGATCAGTTTCTCAATATTGTGAAAAAGAAAACATGCAATATATATATATATATATATATATATATATATGTCTTTGGCTGAGTGTGAGCAAATGATGGAGAAGCTAGGTTCATAATCCAACAAAATCACTGGCTTTCATCTCATGTTTAGAATCACCTTTTTTCCCAATTCAATATAGGTAAGTTTTATATATATATATATATATATTATATAAATACTAAATTTTTCATCAAGGAAAAAAATACATATAGAAGATCAATTTTGTTTTGCATCTCTGAGTAGTAAAAGAAATTATTCATCATCACGGGACGTAACTTATGGTTGCTTACTTGGTTTTGCTTGATATCTAATTCTATTGATCGATGGATGCTTTTATTACACTAATATAATCACCATAAGATGAGAACTCAGATCATCTCCAATCTGTATTGAGTCTGTAGATCAAAGAAAAGGTATGAAGAGCTGAACTGAGGCGAGATGGCTGAGGGATCCTGAATGCCAAGAGTTGGCTGAGGGAAGGTTTGGTTGGGGAGACGGAATCGGATCTTAGAGAAGTATAGGTCACTTGATTACATAGTTACTCCAAAATCATATGTAAAGCAGAAGAAAAGGAACATCACTTGATTCCTAGCTTTCTTCATATTAATATGGAACAGAAAAGAGTAGTGTTCATTGAAAAGTAATGGCTCGCTCTGTATTTATATGGAACATAGTTTTGAGACAATTTACAAACAAATTTAGAAGGGAGAAAGTTGTTATCATCATCACCATATATATATATATATATATATATATATTTGAATAGTTGAGAGGTAAGTGTTATGCCAACCACAAATCTATACATTTTCCTTCTATCTCCATACTCATTTCCTGCCAAATAAAAGGACCTAGAATACAACACTTAATTTCAGTCTAAACAATTTATTATTTTTAATGAATAGAATTCTTCCGTTTCCACTTAATGTTCCCTTTCATAATTTTAGGTTACGTATTTACCTTTATACTATCAAATAAAAATCTCAGGGGAAGGAAACAAAGTGGTAGTAAAGATGAACCTCATTTATATCAAAAATATATATACGTAAGTTTCCCTTTGCAAAGGGAAAGCTACTTTTCCTTCGCGAGGGAAAGGAATGACATTCCCTTCTCTCATTGTAATTACATTACAATAGGCTCACTTTACCATTTACTTTTGACAAATCAAATATTTTAATGTGATTACACTCAATTAAATTGTAAGAAATGTCCCTCATTTACAAAATACCAAATGTCCTTTAAGGGTTAACTAACTATTGTTAATAAAAATACCATTTGTCATTATATGTCACATGACACTAATGTGGTATATTGATATGTTATAATGAATGATGACGTGTAGAGGTAGATTTAAAAATTTTTGTAAGTGGTGTCATAACTAAAATAATAATAATAATAATATAAAAATATATGAATATGTTAAAATCCATAAATTAGAAGTTTTAATATTTAAATTAAAGAAAGTGTAAATTCAATATATTCATTTAACACTTCAAAGCAAAAATGTTTAAGATAATTATAATTGTCCATGACAATTTTTCATATTTTAAAAACGGTGCATGATAGCATAAGTAGAAACATTTTCAAATACATCTTTTCAAATATATGTCATCAAGCAATCATTCATCTACTCATCACTCATTCGATTGTGTAGCTTATGCTTTATAAATGTCATTGCTAAAAAAGCTTTTTCGACTGACGCTATTGTAATTGGTAAGATCAATGCAAGTTTTACCAACAAATAATCCAAAAGATAGACAATATTTTTATTTGTCTCAACCATCTTCATTGCAAGATCGCCAATTCTATTGAATTCAACAAATTCCTCAT
>NW_018397269.1:2587778-2587883 GCF_002168275.2 Theobroma umbraticum
AATTGAAAATATTACAATTTTTAATGAAAATAATTCTTTTGCCTACATTGAAATATATAAAAATCTAAAGTTTTGAGCATACGAATCTTCTTGCTCTTGACCTAA
>NW_018397269.1:2587893-2597078 GCF_002168275.2 Theobroma umbraticum
AATTTGGACTTTCATTATTATATAATAAAGAAAAATAAAAAAGCCTAACAATTGTTTTATACAATAAATATATATATATGTATATATCATCTTGCTAGGCATTTGTTGAAACATAGATGGTTGTCATTTATAAAACTATTATATAAATACAATGTTTCCCACTTGGTATTCAATACGGTTTACTTTATAAAAAAGCTTAGTTAATAAACCAATATATAGTTAGATTTAAAAATTTTGTATGATGAGCTTCTTTTGTTCACAAATGCAAGCAATATATGAGTTGAATTTGGAATATTTATCAATGCTTTATTTCACTTTTATTAATTCAACTAAACCTAAATTATTGTTTCATGAATATTTTGATCATTTCAATAATTTTACCTCCTATTGATATAAAATATCCTGCACGTATCCGTCCTTGAATCTAACCCTATTTATGGACACTACCAGGAAAGGTAAGGACAGGAAAAGAGAAAGGAGAGGTGCAGTGATAAGGAAATTCCCATAATTAATTTATTTGGTAGCTTAGAAAGGGAGAGGAAGGAAAGAAATGGGTAATTGCATGATAAATACCTAGGACAACTAGTTTAACCTACCAAGTATTTTTCCTTTCTGAAATTAAGAATATAAATACAACCTATGAACATAAGTTGAGTAAATTTCTGCTGTCATTTCCTTTGCAAGACTTTGATTAGACTTGGCAGCTTATAAATACATGTTTGCCTCATGGCTCTCTCATCAGCCCTAAACCCTTATAGAATTCCCTTGAAATAGACTTATGGGGTGCTTGCCAAAAGCCTCTTAGTCTCAATTTTTTTCCCTTTTGTTTTGCTCAACCCTAGTCCTATGATCAACATAGAGAATCCAATATGTCAATCAGGTTTTGGTTGGTTTTCAACATCTCTAGTGCTTTTGTTGGATTATGAGTCTAGTTTCTCTTTGCTCCCTACTTGGTTGGATTCACAATATAATTATGAAAGCACATGCAATATGTCTTCGACTGAGTGCGAGCAAATGAAGGAGGAACTGGACTCATAATCCAGCAAAGTCATTAGCTTATACATATATATGCTAGCCTCATGGCTTTCTCACCACCCTTGAACCCTAATAGAATTGCCTTGAAATAGAAATATATGGGGTGCTTGCCAATGGCCTATCAATCTCATTTTTGTCCCCTTTTGTTTTGCTTAACCCTAGTCCTATGACAAACATTAGAGAACCGAATATGTCGGTCAAGGTTTGGTTGGCTTTCGAGGTCTTTGGGGCTTTTGTTGGATTATGAGCTTAGTTTCTCGATCCTCCCTACTTGGTTGGTTTCTCAGTATTGCAAAAATACAAGCAATATATATGTATTCCACCGAGTATGTGCAAATGATGGGGAAACTAGACTCATAATCTAGCAAAATCATCAGATATATATGCATATATATATAGGCACGCACACACACACATATTCTATTTACATAAAGCTGAATTCAAATCTTCTCCTTTTTTTTCAATAAAAAATAACTTATCTTTTTTATTGCCTAACATTAAGGAATTCTTTATTGTGATCATTGGATTTTGAAAAATAACATTTCGTCATCAATATTTATAAGTATTATTGTTTTAGCCACTCAAATGTTAAATGATGACAGGCTTGCACTCGACATTTCATGTCACTATCCATTTCAGTTGCTCTTACCATGTGGAGACTATTTGCTTCAGCTATTCTAGTCATGTGAACATATCCATGTGGTAATATAAATTTTTTTAAAAAAAAATTATCTGTTATCTTTTAACGGTTGTGTGATCGAAACAAGAAATATTGATAATTATGACTCATTGTTAACCCATCACCATACATTGCAAAGAAAAAATACTTTTATTCCATCAAGGGAAAAAAAGAAAAAATAATTTTATGAGAGTAGCTTACATAACGAAAATCAATTTTGTTTTGCATCCCCGAGTAGTAGAAAGAAATTATTCATCATCTTGGGACGTGGCTTGCTTTCTTATGTGTACCTTATGCTTTCTTGCTTAGTTTTGCTTGATATTTAATATTCAAAGCCCTTGTCTCTTCCTTCATTCTATTGATCCGTGGATGCTTTTATTACACTAATATAATCATCATAAGACGACAGCTCAAATCATCTCTCAATACGTATTGAGTCTGTAGGTCAAAGAAAAGGTATGAAGATTTGAAGACACGGTGGTCCTTTCCACTTTAAGTATTTTTTAAAGGTATGAACAGGACAACAAGAAAATGTTGAGAGGGAGTTGGAGAGAGAACAAAAATTATTATTCTAAGTATTTTTTTAAAAAAAATTATTAATATTTAATTTTATCTTATATTATTTTAAAGAAATTTTTAATATTTAGTTTTAAATCTTTATAATTTTAAATTGATAATTATGATGATGTGACATCATTTAAGATTTAGTTGATTCAAAATAAAAGTAAAAAGAGTTTTATTGAATATAATGAAAAATAAAAAATTTATTTAAATTTTTTCCCACTCAAAAACATCTTTTACTTTGCTCAATTCTTAGGGGAAGGAAACAAAACTCAACTTGGAGTAAAGACAAACCTCGTTTATATCCAAAGAAACATATACGTAACTATGCCTTTGTAAAGGGAAAGTTACTTTCGTTTGGAGGGAAAGGAATAACATTCGCTTCTTTCATTGTAATCACATTAAAATGGCAACACTTTACCATTTACTTTAGACAAACCAAATATTGTTATGTGATTACACCCAATTAAATTGTAAGAAATGTCCTTCACTTACACAATACCAAATGCTCTCTAAGAGTTAACTAACTATTATTAATCAAAATACCATTTGTAGTTATATACCACATGACACTAACATAATATATTGACATGTTATAATGGATGATGACGTGCAAAGGTGTATCTCAAAAGTTTTTTCGAATGATGTCATAACTAAAATAATAATAATTTAAAAAATATAATTATGTTAAAATCCATAAACTAAAAGTTTTAACGTTAAATTAAAGAAAATGTAAAAATTCAATATATTCATTTAATACTTCAAAGTAAAAATAGCTAAGATAATTATAATTGTCTATGTAATTTTTTATATTTTGAAAACGGTGCATGATAGTATCAGTAGAAATACTATCAAATATATCTTTTTCAATATATGTCGCCAAGCAATTATTCATCTACTCGTTACTTATTCAATTGCGTAGCTTGTGCTTTATAAATTTCCTTGGTGAAAAAGCTCTTTCAACTGGCGCTGTTGCAACTGGTAAGATCAATGCAAGTTTTATTAGCAAATAAACCAAAAGATACACAACATTTCTTTGTTGAAGGTAGAAAATGAATTGCTAGGATGTAAGCACGCAATATACCACAATAGATCATGTTCAATTTAGTGAAACGATTATTAAGCTCCTCAAGTTGCAAATCTAAAACTTCATTCATTGTATCAAAATGATAATGATGAAAATTCGATACCTTTGGAACTTTGCATTTTGACTTTCCTCGAAGCACAAATGCGGTATCCATATTTGGAATCATTATGCCACTATGAGTCTCAAGAATAGGACTTGAATTTTTGAAAAGGAGAATAATTTAAGTTTTGACTTTTTTAATAAAATCTTGAATTATACAAGAAATTTTTTTTCATTCCATGTAGTATTTAAATATTAAAATATAAATTACTATTTGATAAATTTACTTTAACTTGAAGTCTTTGTCCCTAGTCCCTATGAAATTAAAAAAAAAATTAGTAAGTTCATTAGTATTATTAACTATATAAAACTCTAGATAAGTAGTATATAAAGTAAAAATTTTTGGTAAATAAGTGGTGTTATGTGACACTACTCACCGTCAGGTAGGTCTGCTCATGATGACGTAATATGTTGATGTGATATGATGGCATGACAATGCAATATTCTTACCGTTTATATGAACATGATATAGAAACGAGAAGTGACATTTTGACTAATAACAGTTGTAGTCAACTATTAGTTATAAAAGTTTAGCTAACCCAAAATAAAGTATAAATGCTTAATGGAACACAATAGAAAAATAAGGACTTATTTAATTTTTTATATAATTCAAGGGTTTTTCTTGTATTATGCTAATTTTAAATTAATCTAGAATAAAATTTGAAAATTAAATAGAAATTTAAAAAGTAACATATTCCAAAATAATAGGGAACAATCACAAGAGCACTATCATTACGAAATGTAGAACGATTATCATATGAAAAAATGCTGCTACATGGAGACAAGAAGAAATGTAGCATTTCCTATGTCATGCATTATATTTATTCTTACAAGTCACTACATTTTTCACTTCTATATTACTAATGCATAAGAATTTTTTAAGTTGAGAATTCTCATGCAAGGGATAAAATGTAGTCATTTGATTTTGGTTATTAGCTTATTATGTCTTTAAGAATTGTTTTACAATAAGCATAATAATATACAAAAAACAATGAGAACAATCAAAATGGATGAAATAGCTACATGAAGCAAATCAAAATGAAAAAAAACTTAAAAGAAGAGATTAGGTTCACCTTTTAGTTTTCCCGGGAGATATTCTACAAAATTTGACATGGTAACTAAGATATAGAGATAGTTGAAATATCTCTTCTCTCAAGAAAAAGTGACACACTTCCTACTATACCATTAATCACCCATTATTACTGCATTAACGTTCTTCTCCCGTTACTTCACTAAAGCTCTTTTCTCATTATTTCATCAATGTTCTCTTATCATTATGTGCATTAAGGGCCTTTACTTGTGAGTAACTCTCCTACTTGGTCCTCATATATTGGAGCTCTTATAACCCCTTCTCAATCAACTTTGAGCTTAGTCTCTCCCTCATCTTCTCTCTCTACATATGCATTCTCTACATTTTGTGTATCGCCATCCGTCACGATACTTCATATATAAGACCTCTTAGAACCCCTTCTCAATCAACTTTGAGCTTCCTCTCTCTCCCTCAACTTCTGTGTCTACATACATATTTTTTACATTTTTTTATCACCGCTCATCACGATATTTAGTATTTCAAAAGCTCCAATCTTTTTCTCTGTTACCTCTAGCACATCTTATTTTATTTATAGCAACATTGCCTCTTCTTTACTATAAAAGAAACTTGTCTACACTAGTATTTTAGTGACAAACTTCTAATCTGCAATATCTTACAAAATTTTCGTACTTTAATTTAAAGAAAAAACGCATTTACGGATGGCCACCTCGACCAAGTCTTAAGGTATCGTAAAATGATGAAACCAGTCAACACTACGATTAGACAATTAAATTGAAAAGTAAATCTGAAGTCTTAGAATATTTGCAAATGATCCATGCGGTTCACACTACAATTATATAATTAAACTAAGACATGGAAGAAGTAAACTAAAGTCTTGGTCAAGATTTTAAATGTAGTATGAGGAGTTGGGACAAGTCAATCAGCTCCACACTTTTTTTTTATTTAAAAAAAAAAAGAATCATTACAACATTTTGAACCAAAAACACGACTTTTGAAATTAGAAATACAAATGCTTAGTCGACCAAAATGACTTGGTCGTCTTTCCATCTATTCCCAGCCAGCTGGTTGCTTGGTTTGTGGCTTACGAAAGGCATTAAATATTCTAAAATGTAAGCACCATCTCAACCTTTCATTACTTTAATTTGCTTTATTAATTCCCATCGTTTTCATTAATTCGTAAAAGTACAATCTTT
Source organism: Theobroma umbraticum (assembly GCF_002168275.2). Classification (NCBI taxonomy): domain Eukaryota; kingdom Viridiplantae; phylum Streptophyta; class Magnoliopsida; order Malvales; family Malvaceae; genus Theobroma; species Theobroma umbraticum. The sequence goes on from NW_018397269.1 coordinate 2,593,599, forward strand.
ATTCCTATTTCCTTAAAATTAGAGAAATTACAATGAAAAAGCAAATGTTCCATATTTATTATTATTGAAACCTTAATCCGTTTAATTAAAAAAAATATCAATCAAACGGAACCTTAAATATAATTTTACCCTACACTTTGTCTGGTAGCAAGGAAGGAAAATTGTAAAGAAAAGAAACCAAGGAATTATAGGACCCGCATCATGCAATTTTCCTTCTAGTTTCCTAACTAAGTGAATGAATTTACTTGGTAGACTTGGACTTATAGAAATATAAAAGCATCCACCCATATATCTGTATTTTGTATAACATTAAATGATCATAGGAATATATGGTGTCCTTAGCATGCTATTTTTAATTGAAATTAAATGGAAAATTTTAAAATTTTAATACAAATAATCATTACTTAATTTACCCCTACAAAATTGAAAATATTACATCTTTTAACGAGAAATAATATGTTAATTTGCCCACATTCAAATTTATAAAATTCTAAAGTTTTGAGCATATGAATCTTCTTGCTCTTAAGTCTTGAGCTAATCATCAACTTAATTTGGACTTTCATTATTATATAATTAAGAAATCATAAAAAAAAAACTCTAACAACTATTTTATACAGTTGGCAAGACATTTGTTAAAACGTATATGGTTGTCATTTATAAAAGAATTATATAAATACAATGTTTCCCACTTGATATTCAATGGTTTACTTCATATATATAAAAGTATATTATATAAACAACTATATAGTTAGATTTAGAATTTTTGTATGATGAACTTCTTCTGTTCACAAATGATAGCACTACATGAGTTGAATTTGAAATATTTATCAATGCTTTATTTCACTTTAATTACTTCAACTAAACCTAAAACTAATATTTGATCATTTCAGTAATTTTAGCCCCAAATGATATAAATTCTCCTGCATCTGCCCTGAATCTAACCCTATATATGGAAACTACAAGGAAATAGAAGGAGAGGAAAAGAGAAAGCAAAAGTGAAGGAATAAGGAAATTCACTTAATTATCTAAACAAAGCTAAAAGAAATAATTTTTACATCCCATTATATACTAATATATAAGACTTGTTTGAAATGTTCATAGTTTCAAAGTCAAGCATCTAAAATACATAGGAAAACTAGTTTAACCTACCAAATATTTTTCCACTCTGAAATTAAGAATATAAAAGTATAAACACAAACTATGGACATAAGTTGAGCAAATTTCTTGTCATGTCCTTTGCAAGACGTTCATTAGACTTGGCTGCTTATAAATACATGTTTGCCTTATTGCTCTCTCATCAGCCCTAAACTCTTATTCAATTCCCTTGAAATAGAAATATGGGGTGCTTGCCAATGGGATATCAATCGCATTTTTGTCCCCTTTTGTTTTGCTCAACCCTAGCCTTGTGATAAACATAGAGAATCCAACATGTCAATGAAGTTTTAGTTGGCTTTAAGGTCTCTGGTGCTTTTGATGGATTATGAGCTTAGTTTCTTTGTCCTATCTACTTGGTCAGTTTCTCATTACTGTGGAGCAAATGATGGGGAAGCTAGGCTCATAATCCAACAAAATCATTAAATAGGCTCTCATCTCAAGTTCAGACTCACCCTTTTTCTCAATTCAGTATTGGTAAATTATATACACACACATGTGTATGTGCATGTATTTTATTTACATAAAGTTGGATTGGAATCTTCTCTTTTATTTTCAATAAAAAAAAACTTATCTTTTTTATTATCTAACATTTTGAAATTTCTTATTTTGATCACTTAATTTTGAAAAATAACATTTTAGTCATCAACATTTATAATTAGTATTATTTTGGCCACTCAATATGTTAAATGACAACACTCTTCCACTTGACATTTCATGTCACTATCCACAGCATTTGCTCTTGCCATGTGGAGACTATCTGCTTTAACTATTCTTGCCATGTGAACATCTCAATGTGGTAATATAAATTAACAAAAAAAAAACTATTAACTCTTATAAATATTGGCAACCAAAATATTACTTTTCAAAAGTTGGATGACCAAAATAAAAATTTTTTGAAAGATTAAGTGACCAAAAAGGTAATTAACTCATCAAAAAATATAAAGATAAATACTAAATTTATCAATATATTATGACTCAATGTTAACTCATCATCATATGTAGCAAAGAAAAGGTATGGAGAGGTGAAAGACATGCTGCTCCTTTCCAAAGGCTATTACTTTCCTTATTTTTATTCATAAAATAAACAGTAATAAAACGACATAATAAGTTTTTTTTTTTGTTTTCCTTCCTCAATTTTCCAATCCTTAACCAAACAAGCTTAGGATATAACAAAAAAACATGACTTTTGAAATTAAAAATAAAAATGCTTATGGAGGTTCTAAGTCAGTTTGTTAATTATTCTACATTTAATTCCAAGATTCACACTTGACTTAAAACAATACAAGTATTTATAACGCCAAAATGACTTGGTTTATAGCTTACGAAAGGCATTAAATATTCTAAAATGTAATTTAACTGAAAGTGCTAAGCACCCTCTCAATCTTTGCTTAGTTTAATTTGCTTTATTAATCCCATGATTTTCATTTTATAAGATGAAAGAAGATTACACAGTTTGTCCAAAATCATATGTAAAAAACAAGAAAAGGGAACATCACTTGATTCTTACCTTTCTCTAGGTATTAATATGGAACATACTTTCGACACAATTTACAAACAAATTTAAGAGGGAGAGGGGGAGGGAGAAAGTAGTTTCCAATCTTATTCAACATCATCACTATATAAGCATCACATAGTTAATTCAAGTCACACTTTGAAGATCTTGCCCTCTTGCCTTCTATGATCTTTAATTTAATCCATTTATATTTCCTTAAAATGAGAGAATTACAGTGAAAAGCAAATTAATGCTCTGAATTTATTGTTATTGAAACTTTAATCCATTCAATTAAGCAAGTATCAATCAAATGGAACTTTAAATATATCTTTACCTTCCACTTTGTCTGATAGCAAGGAAGGAAAATTGAGAGTAAAACAATTGAAGGAAACTTGTATTTTTTAATTTCCACATGTAAATAATTGATTGCTTTTAGTTGAATGAGTCTACACATTTACCTTCCCTCTTCCTACTTGTTTCCCAGCAAATAAAAGGACCATTTTCCTTCCAATGCTTATTTCTTTCCTCTTTCCTACTAAAAGTTTCCTCCTATTTTACTCCAGTCATCAAGTATAGGACCCGCATCATGCAATTTTCCTTTTGGTTTCCTATAAGATTAAATGATCATAGAAATAGATGGTGTCCTTAGCATGTTACTTTTTATTAAACTTATATGGAAAATTTTAAAATTTTAATACAAACAATCATTAATTAATTTGCCCCTACAAAATTGAAAATATTACAATTTTTAATGAAAATAATTCTTTTGCCTACATTGAAATTTATAAAAATCTAAAGTCTTGAGTGTATGAATCTTCTTGCTCTTGACCTAA
>NW_018397269.1:2597088-2603383 GCF_002168275.2 Theobroma umbraticum
AATTTGGACTTTCATTATTATACAATAAAGAAAAAAAAAAGCTTAACAATTGTTTTATACAATACACACACACACACACACACACACACACATATATACATATATCATCTTGCAAGACATTTGTTGAAACATAGATGGTTGTCATTTATAAAAGTATTATATAAATACAATGTTTCCCAGTTGGTATCCAATATGGTTTACTTTATATAAAAGCTTATTATATAAACCAACATATAGTTAGATTTAAAAATTTTGCATGGTGAACTTCTTTTGTTCACAAATGAAAGCAATATATGAGTTGAACTTGAAATATTTATCAATGCTTTATTTCACTTTTCTTAATTCAACTAAACCTAAATTATTGTTTCATGAATTTTGAGATCATTTCAATAATTTTAACTTCTATTGATATAAAATATCCTGCACATATCCGTCCTGGAATCTAACCCTATATATGGAAACTACCAGGAAAGGGAAGGACAGGAAAAGAGAAAGGAAAACTGAAGCGATAAGGAAATTCCCTTAATTAATTTATTTGGTAGCTTAGAAAGGGAGAGGAAGGAAAGAAATGGGTAATTGCATGATAAATACCTAGGACAACTAGTTTAACCTACCAAGTGTTTTTCCTTTCTAAAATTAAGAATATAAATACAAACTATGAACATAAGTTGAGTAAATTTCTGTTGTCATTTCCTTTGCAAGACTTTGATTAGACTTGGCAGCTTATAAATACATGTTTGCCTCATGGCTCTCTCATTAGCCCTAAACCCTTATAGAATTCCCTTGAAATAGACTTATGGGGTGCTTGCCAAAAGCCTCTTAGTCTCAATTTTTTTCCCTTTGGTTTGCTAAACCCTAGTCCTATAACCAACATAGAGAATCCAATATGTCAATCAGGGTTTGGTTGGCTTTCGAGGTCTTTGGGGCTTTTGTTAGATTATGAGCCTAGTTTCTCGATCCACCCTACTTGGTCGGTTTCTCAATATTGCAAAAATACATGCAATATATATGTATTCCACCAAGTATTTGCAAATGATGGGGAAACTAGACTCATAATCTAGCAAAATCATCAGATATATATACATATATATATATGTGCACGCGCGCACACACATACACACATATATTCTATTTACGTAAAGCTGGATTTAAATTTTCTCCTTTTTTTCAATAAAAAATAATGTATCTTTTTTATTACCTAACATTTAGGAATGTTTTATTTTGATCATGGTATTTTGAACAATAACATTTTAGTCATCAATATTTTTTTCTTGTAGTATTTAAAGTATACAAGGAATCATACAACGAATTTTTTTTCCTTTTCATGTAGTATTTAAATATTAATATATAAATTACTGTTTGATAAATTTACTTTAACTTGAAGTCTTTGTCCCCACCCATTACAAAATTGCAAAAGAAAATTAGTAGGTTCATTAGTATTATTAACTACATAAAACTCTAGGTAAGTAGTATATAAAGTAAAAAATTTTGGTAAATGAGTGGTGTTATGTGGCACCACTCACCCTAGGGTAGGTCAACGTAATATATTGATGTGACATGATGGCATGACAATGCAACATTTTCTCCCTCTATGTGAATATGATATAGAAATGAAAAGTGACATTTCAACTAATAACAGTTGTAGTCAACCATTAATTATAAAAGTTTAGCTAACCCAAAATAAAATATAAGTGCTTAATGGAACAAAATAGAAAAATAAGAACTTATTTAAATTTTTGATATAGTTCAAGTGTTTTTCTTGTATTATGCTAATTTTAAATTAATCTAGAATCAAATTTGAAAATTAAATAGAAACTTAAACAGTAAAATATTCCTAAATAATAGGGAACAAAGACATTATAATATAATTATTAATGCAAATGCAACAATCACAAGAGCACTATCTTTATGAAATTTAGAACGATTATAATATGAAAAAATGGTGCTACATGGAGACAAGAAGAAATATAACATTTCCTAAAGTCATGCATTATATTTACTCTTACAAGTCACTATATTTTTCACTTTTATAGTACTAATAATGCACAAGAACTTTTCAAATTGAGAATTCTCATGTAAGGGGTAAAATGTAGATATTTGATTTTAGTTACTAACTTATTATTTCTTTAAGAATTGTTTTACAGTAAGCATAATGATATATAAAGAATAAGGAGAATGATCAAAATGCGTGAATAAACTGCATGAAGCGAATCACAATGAAAATAACTGAAAAGAAGTGATTAGGTTCACCTTTTAGATTTGACAAGGTAACTAAGATATAAAGATAGTTGAAATATCACAATGAGTGTCACGGACTCTCATATCTTCTCTCATTATTTCATCAATGTTCTTTTTAACATTACTTCACTAACGATCTTTTATCATTATGTGCATTAAGGGCCTTACTTCTGAGTAACTCTCGTACTTGGTCTTCATATATAAGAGCTCTTAGAACCCCTTGTCAATCAACTTTGAGCTTACTCTCTCTCCCTCAACTTCTGTCTCTATATATGCATTTTTTACATTTTTTTTATCGCCACTCGTCACAACACTTATTATTTCAAAAACACGAATCTTTTTCTTTGCTACCTCTAGCATATCTCATTTTACTTATTGTAACATTACCTCTTCTTTACTATAGAAGAATTTAAGATTTTGTCGATTAGAATCGAGTTAATAAGTAGTCAATCATACTTATATAAAAAAGATTGATGGCGACTCTTAGGTATTTTATTTTTGCCGACGTATAGTGAACGGATTCTCTGCATCGTTACGACAACAACATTGCCTCTTCTTTACTATAGAAGAATCTTGTCTACACTTGTATTTTATTGACAAACTTCTACTCCGCAATTTCTTACAAAATTTTTGTACTTTAATTTAAACAAAAAAAAAAGCATTTACAGATGGCCACCGAGAACAAGTCTTAAGGTATTGTAAAATGATGAAACCGGTCAACACAACAATTAGACAATAAAATTAAACAGTAAATGTAAAGTCTTAGAATATTTGCAAATGATCCATGTGGTTTACACTACAATTAGATAATTAAACTAAGACTTGGAAAAAGTAAAATAAAGTCTTGGTGAAGGTTTTAAATGTAGTATGAGGAGTTGGGACAAGTCAATCAGCTCAACACTCTTTTTTTATTTAAAAAAAGAATCATTACAACATGAAAGAAGGATGCATTTATTTTTTTTTATTTAATACTCTCTCCCTTGTTACCAAAAACACGACTTTTGAGATTAGGAATAAAAATGCTTAACCCACCAAAATGACTTGGTCGTCTTTCCACTTATTCCCAGCTAGCTGGTTGCTTGCTTTGTAGCTTACGAAAGACATTAAATATTCTAAAATGTAAGCACCATCTCAATCTTTCATTACTTTAATTTGCTTTTTATTAATTCCCATCATTTTCATTAGTTCATATAAGTACACTCTTTATTCCCATTTCCTTAAAATTAGAGAAATTACAAAGAAAATGCAAATGTTCCATATTTATTTTTATTGAAACTTCAGTCCGTTTAATTGAAAAAAAAAATATCAATCAAACAGAACCTCATCTTGTTATTTACATAAAATTGGATTGAATCTCCTTATCTTTATTAGTGTCTAACATTTCAAATTTTTTATTTTGATAAGTTTTAAAAGATAATATTTTAATCATCAATATTTATAAGTATTATTGTTTTTGTCACTCAACACACGCTTCCACTTTACGTTTCATGTCACTATCCACGTCAATTGCTATTGCCGTGTGGACCCTATCTGCTTTAACTATTCTTGCCATGTGTACATGTCAATGTGGTAATATAAATAATCATTATATTTTTTTCAAACCTTCAATATTTTTTTAAAAAATTCCTTGAAATTGGTAGCATATGGAGGGATTTCTCATTAATTTTTTTATTACAAAGGTTATTACTTTCCGTATTTTAATTTTAACTTGTCTCTACAATATATAACAATTGACTTAAAAGAATACAAGTATTTATGACTCCAAAATGTCTTGGTCGTCTTGCCATCTAATCACAGCTGGTTGCTTGGCTTGTAGCTTACGAAAGGCATTAAAAACTCTAAACTGTAATATCACTGCAAGTGCTAAGCACCCTCTCAATCTTCCATTACTTGATTCCTAGCTTTCTCTGCATTAATATGCAACAAACTTTTGAGACAATTGACAAACAAATTTAGGAGGGAGAGGGAGAAAGTAGTTTCCAATCTTATTTCACAGTATATATAGGAAGCACATAGTTAATTCAAGTCATACTTTGAAGATCTTGCCCTCTTGCCTTATAGGATCCTTAATTTAATTCATACAAGTACAATGTTTTTTCCTATTTAATTAAGAAAAGTAGCAATCAAACGGAATTTTAAAAATATCTTTACTTTGCACTTCGTCTGGTAGCCAGGAAGGAAAATCGAGAGGAGAAGAAAGGAAGGAAACTCGTATTTCTTAATTTCCACAAGTAAATAATTGACTGCTTTTAGTTGAATGAGTCTACTTGTTCCGACTTGTTCCCTTTCACTGCTTGCTTCTTTCCTCTTTCCTAACAAAGGTTTCCTCCTAGTTTACTCTAGTCATATAGGACCCGCATAATGCAATTTTCCTTTTAGTTCCCTAACTAAATGAAAGAATTTGCTTGGTAGACTTCGGCTTGGAGAAATATAAAAAGCATCCACCCATATATCTGTATTTTTTATAAAATTAAATGATCATAGGAATAGATGGTGTCCTTAGCATGTTGTTTTTTTATTTTTTTGAAATTATATGGAAAATTTTAAAACCAATAATCATTAATTAATTTGCCCTTACAAAATTGAAAACATTACAACTTTTAATGAAAATAATACTTTAATGTGCCCACGATGAAATTTATAAAAATCTAAAGTTTTGAGGATATCGAATCTTCTTGCTCTTGAGCTATCCATCAAGTTAATTTGGACTTTCATTATATGTAATAAAGAAATAATAAAAAAGTTTAACAATTATTTTATGCAATATATATGTACATCATCTTGCATGACATTTGTTGAAACATATATGGTTGTTATTTATAAAAGTATTATATAAATACAACGTTTCCCACTAGATATTCAATATGGTTTACTTTAAATAAAAGCGTATTATATAAACCAATATATGGTTAGATTTAAATATTTTGTACCATGAACTTCTTTTGTTCACAAATGAAAGCAATATATGAGTTGAATTTGAAATATTTATCAATGCTTTATTTCACTTTGATTAATTCAACTAAACCTAAATTATTGTTTGATGAATATTGAGATCATTTCAATGATTACCCCCAATTGATATAAAATATCCTGCACTCATCCGTCCCTGAATTTAACTTTATATATGGAAACTACAAGGAAAGGGAAGGACAGGAAAAGAGAAAGAAAGAGTGAAGGGATAAGGAAATTCCCATAATTAATTTATTTGGTAGCTTAGAAAGGGAGAGGAAGGAAAGAAATGGGTCCTTGCATGTTAAATACGTACGACAACTAGTTTAACCTAACAAGTGTTTTTTCTTTCTGAAATTAAGAAATAAATATAAACTATGTACATAAGTGGAGTAAACTTCTGTTGTCACTTCCTTTGCAAGACTTTGATTGACTTGGCAGCTTATAAATACATGTTGGCCTCATGGCTCTCTCATCACCCCTAAACCCTTATTCAATTCCCTTGAAATAGAAATATGGGGTGCTTGCCAAAAGCCTATCAGTCTCATTTTGTTTCCCTTTTGTTTTGCTCACCCTAGCCCTATGACAAACATTAGAGAATCCAATATGTCAAGCAAGTTTTGGTTCGTTTTCAACATCTCTAGTGCGTTTGTTGGATTATGAGTTTAGTTTTTCAGCCCTCCCAACTTGGTTGATTTTCACTATAGTGAAAATACTTGCTATATATATGTGTGTGTGTGTGTGTGGTGAGTGCGAGCAAATGATGGGGAAGCTAGGCTCATAAATCCAACAAAGTCATTAGTTTATAAATATACATGTTTGCCTCCTGACTCTCTCATCAACCTTGAACCCTTATAGAATTGCCTTGCAATAGATATGGGGCGCTTGCCAATGGCCTGTCAGTCTCATTTTTCCTTTTTCCTTTTTGTTTTGCTCAACCCTAGCCCTATGACAAACATTAGAGAATCCAACATATCAATGAAGTTTTGGTTGGCTTTCAAGTCTTTGTTGCTTTTGATGGATTATGAGTCTAGTTTCTCTGTCCCACCTATTTGGTCGGTTTCTCAATATTGTGAAAACACATAATATATATATATATATATATATA
>NW_018397269.1:2603393-2642708 GCF_002168275.2 Theobroma umbraticum
TATGTCGTCAGTCGAATTTGAGAAAATGAAGGGGAAGCTAGGCTCGTAATCCAACAAAATCATCAAATAGGCTCTCATCTCATGTTCAGAATCACCGTTATTCCCAATTCAATATTAGTATGTATCTCTATGTAGGTAAAGTTGGATTTGAAATTTTTTTTTTCAAAAAAATATAGCTTATCTTTTTCATTGTCTTACATTTGGGAAATTTTTATTTTAGTTATCAATATTTTAAGTACTATTATTTTATCCACTCAAATGCTAAACGATAACACGCTTTCCACTGGACCAGTCATGTCACTATCCACATGAATTGCTCTTGCCGTGTGGCGACTATATGCATCAACTATTCTTACCATGTGAATATGTCAATATGGTAATATAAATTAAAAAAGAATTATTAACTCTTATAAATATCAGAAACCAAAATATTACTTTTCAAAAGTTGGATGACCAAAATTAAAAATTTTTGAAAAATTAAGCGACCAAGAATGTAATTAACTCATAAAAAATATAAAGATAAATACTAATTTTGTCACTATATTAATGCTCAATGTTAACTCATCATCATATGTAGCGAAGAAAAGGTATGAAGAGGTGAAGACGTGCTGGTCGCTTCCATTTTTAGGCGAGATGGCTAAGGGATGCTGAACGCGAAGAGATTGATTGCTACCCTTTTTCTTGCCACTGCAAAACTGGACTGATGGTGCACTGAACCGTACCGTAGATTTACCATGGAAAGTAAGCTTGCTTTTCATTCTCAAGCTTCCTGACAAGACATTTCTGTTGAAACATGTATGGTTGTCATTTGAAAAGGTATTATATATATAAATACAATGTTTCCCACTTGATAATCAATGTATACTTTATATTAAAGTATATTATATAAACCACTATATAGTTAGATTTAAAATTTTTGTACGATGAACTTTCTTTTCTTCAAAAATGACAGCACTATATGAGTTGAATTTGATATATTTATCAATGCTTTATTTCACTTTTATTACTTCAAATTAATTTTTCATGAATATTTGATCATTTCAATAATTTTACCCCCACTTGATGTAAAACATCCAGCATGCATCCGTCCCCGAATCTAATCCTATATTGGGAAACACCAAGGAAAGGGAAGGAGAGGAAATTCCCTTAATTAATTTTATTTGGTAGCTTAGAAAAGGAGAGGAAGGAAAGGAATGGGTACTTTACTAATCTTTTTTTTTTTTATAATTGGAGGAAGGGGGATTCGAATCTTACCTTTTAGATTGAGAGATTATGCACCAACCAATGAACCAAATGCTCGGGTACATGTACTTTACTAACTTAATTATTTTGTTATTTTACCATTATATTCTTCATAAGTTGAAATGAAATGTTAAAATACATGTAAACTTTTTATTAATTAACTTTAATCCTCAATCTAGAGGGCTTAAAGAAGAATTGAAACTTTGGAGTTCTTCTAAATCCCTTTTCTTCCATTAAAACTCTCTCCCTCTTCCCTTCCCTTTTCCTTAGCTCCTCTCCTCTAAACAAAGCTAAAAGAAATAATTTCACATCCCACTATATAGTAAAATATAAAAATTGTTCGAAACATTCATAATTTGAAAGTCAAGCATCTTAAATACGTAGGGCAACTAGTTTAACCTACCAATTGTTTTTCCTTTCTGAAATTAAGAATATAAAAATATAAAGGACATAAGTTACGTAAATTTCTTTTGTCATTTCCTTTGCAAGACTTTGATTAGACTTGGCAGCTTATAAACATACATGTTCGCCTCATGCCTCTCTCATCACCCCTAAGCCATTGTTGAAGTCCCTTGAAATAGAAATATGGGGTGCTTGCCATTGGCCTACCAGTCTCAGTTTTTTGTCCCTTGAAACGGCGCCGTTCTGGAGAAGAGAGAGCTGACTATTTGGAGCAGGATTTTGGGCTTTTGGGCCGGGTCTTTTTGTCTATAATATTAAAACTTTGGGTAAGTCCCAAAGCATGGATTATGCTTGTGGTATTTTTGTTGATTGCTTTTCGGTAGGAAAATATGCTTAGTTTAGTTTAAAAAATGATAATAATACTAATAATGAGTGAGAAGGATAAGATAAAAGAAGAAAAAAGGAAATATTTATAACATAAATATATTTAGATACTTGTAAATATAATATATAAAAAATACATGATATAAATATAAAAATTATAAAAAAAATAAAAATGATTATTTCAGTGTCCAATGATAGAATTCTACCTAAAAAGGGTAAAGAGTTGCCACTTTTGAGGCAAATTTCTTCGATGCAGAGTTCGAGACGGATTTTCACCAATACGTCGAGATAAATCCGAACTCTAAACTTCAATACTCATTAACTCAAATAATCATTTTGTTAATATTAGAAAAATAAATTTACATAATATTACATTTAGACTTAAATTGATATAGTTAATTAATTAGCTTCAACAAACATTACTAAATAAAAATTAACCATTAAAAGTTAATTAATTGTTTATTTGATAAATTATATAGTCAAGTAAAATATATTAATCTATAATGTTAATTAAAGAATATAGATTTAAATAGAAAGCTTTTAAAAGATGTATATAATAAAAAATAAATAGTAATAAATATATAAACAAGGTAATAAATCACCTTAAGCTATTAAACATATTTCATGAATTATGATTCAACTAAATTAATAAACGTGTTCATGTAGATATCATCATTTCATCCTGTCATAACATGCCATGTATATTTTGTTAATGAGATGAGAACTCTGAGGATGGGATTTCCTCAAAAGACTTGTAGAGACGAGTTCTTCTAGAGATATCCCTAGGTGAGGAAAATGTCAAGACCTCATTAAAGCATTGAGATGGTCTATAAATAATTTTTTTTATAAAAAGTTATCATTCTCATTATTTAAAATTTAACAAATCATGACATCATTTTACGATTACATCATGCGCATCCATAAAATCAAACAAAAAAATTCAATCTACTAATATAATAAAGAATAAACTAATAAACAAAGATTAAGGAAACATCAATAATTTAAGCTCCAATAGCATCATTTCGGTGAGAGCAAAAGAGGAAAGGGTGGAGGTTGAAACCATGAGAGATGGAGAGTCAGTGAGAGTGAAAAAAGAGAGCTGTTTAGAGACAAAGAAGAGTGAATGGGAGGATAAGGGGATAAAGAAGGAAGAAAGTGAATAAAAAAAAAGGAAAGCTTTTTAGAAAGAAAGAAAAGTCAACGGCAGAAGAAAGAAAATGAAAGGGGAGGTTTTTTTATACCAAATGGCAATTTGGAGTTTGGGCACTTAGAGCCATACTAGACAGCGACATTCATTTGAAACTTCAAGCTTATTCTAGCTTGCAAGTAATATTTTTATTCATTTTAGTGACTATTAATTTGGGTTTGATCTTGTTGGATTGGTTGTTTTTATTATTTTATTTGTTCATTAGCTATATAATAGTTTTATTATTTTTCAAAAATATATGCACATAAAAAAATATAAAAGTTGTAAATTAAAAAATATAATAAAATGAAATAAGATAAGATCAAGTTAGGGTAGATAGATTTTATATGATTTGTAGGGATAAGTAAACATAAAAAAAAAGATAAAATATAAATAAGTTATATAGATAAAAGAAATACAATTTGAGTTAATCTAAAGGTAGAATTTCACCCGAGAAAGACAAAGAGTTACCTCTTTCAGGGTGAATTTCTTAGGTGCGAGATTCGAAGAGATTGTAGAAAAGAGAGAGAAAGACGATTTGTGAGGTACACATAACTTCCTTCCACTTAGATAGTAAGTATTTTTGAATGTAAAGTTAAGAGGTTCAGAAAACCATTTCATCCACAAAGTGCCCTTATCAAAGAATTTTGTGAGAATGAATGACCAAAGAACAAGATCAAGGAGCAGTGGATCACTAGGCTTAGAAAACTCATAAGTGTGGAGGTAACATGGAAAGCTCCAAGGATGCTCCATCACCCAATTATGTATAAATGTGGAGATGAGCCTTGGGTACCACTAATGGGGTAATGGGGAGCGATTAGTTATGCCCCAATCATAGTGAGAAGGCAATTCGGGTTAGAGCAATTTGTGTCGATGACACATCTACTCAACACTTTAGAGTTTGCTTATGAAAAATCAACTTCTTAAAAAGATTGAGGAGATTGCACGAGCATGAAAGAAAATAAGCCAAGTAGACTAAGAAAGGTACACTGATAAAGTTACGTATCTGATGAAAATAAGTCAAGCTTATTTTCTTTCATACTCGTGCAATCTTCTCAATCTTTTTCAAAAAGTAAACTTTTCATAAGCAAACTCCAAAGTGTTGAGTATATGTGTCAACAGCGTAAATTGCTTCGCGACCCGAATTGCCTTCTCACCATGATTGGAGCATAACTGATTGCTCTCCATTACCCAATTAACGATACCCAAGGTTAATTTCCACATTTGTACATAATTGGACAACGGGACATCCTTAGAGCTTTCCATATTACCTTCACACTTATGAGTTTTCTAAGTCTAGTGATCCATTGCCTCTTAGTCTTGTTCTTTGATCATTCACTCTCACAAAATTCTCTGATAGGGGCACTTTGTGGATGAAATAGTTTTTTGAACCTTTTGACTTTACATTCAAAATGACTTATTATCCAAATGGAAAGAAGTTATACGTACCCCACAAATCGTCCTTCCCTCTCTTCTCTACAATAATTCAATAATTTGAGAGTTTCTATTATGATTGATGGAGAAGAGTTAACTTTGTCGATAACTTGCTCGAAAAAGTCTATAATTCTCACTTCCATATGCCTCAAGACTTTGAAAAATATCACTAACTCATATATTCCTAACGCCATCACAAGTTGATCTTGCTCGGAGTCTTAATGCTTCATGATATAATTGCGTATAAAGCTCCATGGGATACACTCATTGTCTCCCTATTTCTTAAATTTTGACCAACTTCCCTCGGAGTAATACCCATCATCTTGGCTAACTTCTGCTTATATCTGATCTTTTGTCCTCGCTAATATATTTTGTTAAAATTATCAAGATCAATTTGAAAAAGAACTGAATATTCTTCATTTGTCAATACCATATCGACTTCATTGAACACAAAACATCTATACGAAGGATCTTAAAATTGCACAAATACCTTTAACAATTGATCATCAATCTGGACCTTAAAAAGTCAAGCTATTTGGTCATGTTTCTTATCAAAATTTGCTCGCATCGTGACCTCTCACTTTTCTCATATGTCAGATAAGTCTGTAAAATCGTTTTATTTAAGATCAAAATGGACCTTACTAGGTAATGATGAAATATGACCTTCTGTCAAGCAATCTCTTTCACTTTATTAGGCATTTGTCATGTGCTAAGTCACCTTATATATCCCATCATAGCATAAAGATAACCATGATGACTCCATAAATGCAATTGGATCTACACCGTCGATAACTGTCAAGTGACAAATACTTTTCTTATATGCAAAATTATTATACAGATATACACATACAAAAGAAAAAATGATAACAAGCTCAAGTTAGTATAGTAAATAAAAATTTTAAAAGTAATTTTGATTACAAAAAATGAATGATAGTAATTAGTATCATGAATATTCGTACCTTTATTATTTTGGAATGAGAATTTAAAATAGAGAGAATAAAGAAAATTCCTTCATGTGTACCTAGTTAAAGAGTGAACTCTCTCGGGTAAGGCTCTATCTAAGTAAAAGCTACTCACGGTATTTTATATGCTAAATTCGAGTTGCAAATGGAGCTAAAGGTTCTCAAATTGTTCTTTACTGTCACCTACCTGGACTAGTAAGACATTCCGATCTTCACCCATTACAAGCTTCAAACAGGCTAATTTCGATCTAAGTGCGAGTCTTCACTAGTTCGTGCGGAGGTTATCACCTCACAAGAACGTAGCTACTTAACTCCTTAATTAAAGACATAATCCGCGTAAAGAGCTTATGCATGAATGCAAATCGTGTTGTGTGTGAAAAAGAATAAAAACGACTTTTAACCACTTATCATATGCCCCTTTATTCTAAAATTTTCACAAGTAATAAATTAATAATAACAGAATAAATAAATACATCAATCAAAAATATGCAAAATGAATCATTAATACTAAAAGAAACACCTGATTACCAAAGGCTTAGGATAACCTATTATTAATTAATAGCTCGACTCTCTAAGCATCTCTAGTAGAGTCGTCATCTGTCATAAAGAGCGACCCAGGAACCTGACCGCTAGATTCAGGCGAAAATAAATACTTGAGAGCCTCCACCAATCCTTTTTGTATAGGTGTGATTGACTACTTATTAACTCGATTTTAGTCAACGAAGTCTTAAATTAATTTTTAAGTCTGTCGAAAGGACAAAAACTGATCTACATTTTAAAGATAGGTTCGAAAGTACGATTACGCACGAGGAAATATTAGCACCCCATAGCGCCCATTCCACGAACGGTTACATTTAATCTCATGTTATCTTATTGGAGCCTAAATTATTGATGTTTCCTTAATCTTTGTTTATTAGTTGATTATTTATTATATTAGTAGATTAAAATTTTTATTCGATTTTACAAATGCATATGTAGCCACAAAATGATGCCATAATTTATCATTTTTTAATTAATGAGAACAACAATCTTTTATCGAAAAACAGTTTATAGACCATCCCAAATGTTTTGGTGAAGTCTCGAAGCTTTCCTTACCTAGGGATATCCTTGAAAAAACTCATCTCTATAAGCTCGTCGAGGAAATCCCATCACCGAAATTCTCGTCTCATTAACAAGATAAACGTGACATGTTATGACAGGGTAAAATTATTAGTGATGTCTGCATAAACATGCTTAAATATGATTTAGTTAATTGAGAATTTATGGAACAATGTATTTAAAGTAATTTATTGTCTTATTTATTTATTTATTTATTTGTATATATCTTTTTGAAAGCATGCTACTTAAGTCATTATCCTTTAACTAATACTATGAGCTAATATATTTTATTTAACTATACATTTCATATTTAATAAATAATTAATTATTTGATATTTAAATTTTAATTTAATTAACTTTATTTAGGTAAATTTGTTCAAGCTAATTAACTATCTATACCAATCTAGATTTAAATATAACATTTTATAAATTTATTATCTTTTTAATTTAAAAAATATTATTTGAGTTAATGGGTATTAAAATATATAGAGATTGGAAAAAAGAAGGAAAAAAGTGAAAAGGGAGGTTTTTTAGACCAAACGGCAATTTGGAGCTTAGGCACTCAGAGCCGAACTGAACAGCAGAATCCATTTAAAACTTTTAGGCTTATTCTAGCTTGTAGGTAATATATTTCAATACCCATTAACTCAAATAATATTTTTTAAATTAAAAAATATAATTAATTTATAAAATATTATATTTAAATCTAGATTGGTATAAGAAGTTAATTAGCTTAAACAAATTTACCTAAATAAAGTTAATTAAATTAAAATTTAAATGTTAAATAATTAATTATTTATTAAATATGAAATGTCTAGTTAAATAAAACATATTAACTCATAGTATTAGTTAAAGGTTAGTGACTTAAATAGTATGCTTTCAAAAAAAATATATAATTAAATAAATAAATAAATAAACAATAAATTACTTCAAATATTTTGTTTCATAAATTATCAATTAACTAAATTATGTTTAAGCGCACTCATATAGATATCATTAATAATTTTATCCTGTCATAACATGACACGTTTATCTTGTTAATGAAATGAGAATTCTAATGATAAGATTTCCTCGACAAGCTCGTAAAGACGAGTTTTTTTGATGATATCCCTAGATAAGAAAAACTTCAAGACTTCATCAAAGCGTTGGAATAGTCTACCAATTTTTCGATAAAAGGTTATTATTCTTATTATTTAAAAATGATACATCATGACATCATTTTATAGCTACATCATATACATCTATAAAATCGAATAAAAAAATTTAATCTACTAATATAATAAAGAATAAACTAATAAACAAAGATTAAAAAAACATCAATAATTTAAGCTCTAATAGAATAACGTAAGATTTAACGGTACCATTCATGAAACGGAAGCCATCAAGGTGCTAATTCTTTCTCGTGTATAACCGCACTCCCGAACCCATCTGTAAAAACCTAAATCAATTCACGTTCTTTCGACGGACCTAAAAATTAATTTAATACTTCATCGATTAGAACCGAGTTAATAAGTGATCAATCACACTTATACAAAAAAAATTGATAATAACTCTAAATACTTAATTTTGTCAACATCTAATAGGCGAATTCTCAAGCCCGTGCGTTATGACAATATCATGCAACTGCCTCAACAGATACAAACTTAGTCCTATCATAACCTCTACTGCAGCGTTGCGTCTGCTGGAATGAAAACTTGGCAGCGCTGCAGTGCCAAGCTCACTGCTGGGAAAAGGGAGCTTTGCAGCGCTGGGCAGTGCAAGATGCGGCTGTGCCGTTTGATCAGTATTTGAGGAATGTGAGGTTGTTGTCAAGGGAGCAGTTCTTTCGTAGGGCTACATAGTATTATATTTTATACATATAATTTTATAAAATATAAAAAGTAAAATTAAAGAACGAATCCCCTTTTTAAAAATATATTATATTGAATTATATAATACGTATCATATATTATATAATATTTTTGATATTTAATTAATATAATATAATCTATATTAATTTTCGTTAACACCGTATGATTATAAATATCATAATTATGGACCTACAATATTTAAAAATGGAGAGAGAAATAACTATGGACACACACGGCCCATTTAGCACAGACCAAGAGACAACAAAAATCCCCGTAATCCTAATCCAGTTCCAGCCCTCCTCCCAGTTGAAGAAGCCATGTAAACGTAGAAAGGAAAAGGGGTAACAGACATGAGAAATGTAAGAAAGGCAAAGCAAGCATGAGCTCTCAGCTCTTAACTTCTCCTCCACCTTTCACCACCCCAACACCAAAGCCCCACTCCCACACTCTTTCCCAAAGAACCCAAATCCCTCTCCATGTTTATAAACACCCAACAGCCATCCTTTTAGAACTCTCAACTTCCATCAAAGAAGTCTACCAAATCCTTCCCCATATCATCAAATCCAATCTCTACTCCCAACATTTATTCCAAACCAAACTCCTTAGCCTTTTCTGCAATCACGGCTGCATTCCTGAAGCCGCCTCTGTTTTTGAACCCATTGAAGATAAACTTGACGTTCTTTATTACACTTTGCTTAAAGGGTATGCCAAGCACTTATCATTAAACCAAGCTTTGTCGTTTTTTGTTAGAATGAAGGTTGATAATGTTAAGCCTGTTGTTTATAACTTTACTTACTTGTTGAAAGTTTTTGGTGATAATGGGGAGCTTAGAAGGGGTAAGGAGATCCATGGGCAGCTGATAAAATATGGGTTTTCTTCGAATGTCTTTGCAATGACTGGAGTTGTTAATTTGTACGCAAAATGTAGACAAATTGAGGAAGCTTATAAGATGTTTGATAGAATGCCTGAAAGAGATTTGGTTTCGTGGAATACGATTATTTCTGGCTTTGCACAAAATGGTTTGGCTAAACTTGCTTTGGGGTTAGTTGTTAGGATGCAAGAGGAAGGACAAAGGCCTGATTCGATTACGATAGTTTCGGTTTTGCCTGCTGTGGCCGATATGGGATTGGTTAAAATAGGAAAGGCAGTTCACGGTTATGTTATGAGAGCAGGTTTGGAAGGGCTTGTGAATATCAACACTGCATTGCTTGATATGTATTCGAAATGTGGGTTTGTTGGTATTGGGAGGTTGGTTTTTGATGGGATGAAACAGAGGACTGCCGTGTCTTGGAATTCAATGATTGATGGTTATGTTCAAAGTGGAAATGCTGAAGAAGCGATGGTTGTTTTTCAGAAGATGTTGGATGAAAGAGTGGAACCGACTGATGTTACGATAATGGGGGCTGCTCATGCTTGTGCTGATTTGGGTGATCTTAATCGCGGAATGTTTGTTCATAAGGTATCAGATCGGTTGAAACTTGGTTCCAATGTTTCTGTTATGAACTCTTTGATTTCTATGTACTCCAAATGTAAGAGAGTTGACATCGCTGCAGACATTTTCAAAAAATTGCATGGTAAAACCCTTGTTTCTTGGAATGCTATGATTTTAGGCTTTGCTCAAAATGGGTGCAGTAATGATGCTTTAAACTACTTTTACGAGATGCATTCTCGAAATATACGACCGGATACATTTACGATGGTGAGTGTGATTCCTGCTCTGGCGGACTTATCAGTTACACGCCAGGCAAAGTGGATTCATGGATTTTGTATAAGAGGTTGTTTGGATGCTGATGTTTTTGCGATGACTGCACTGGTTGACATGTATGCAAAATGTGGAGCAATTCACACTGCCAGGAAGCTTTTTGATATGATGAAAGAGCGGCATGTGACTACATGGAATGCAATGATAGATGGTTATGGAACACACGGGCTTGGAAAAGCTGCTTTAGAATTGTTTAATGAAATGCAAAAGGGCTCCATTAAGCCAAATGATGTGACATTTCTATGTGTTCTCTCTGCTTGCAGCCACTCAGGTATGGTGCAAGAGGGGCTCTGCTATTTTAACAGCATGAAAAAAGATTATGGCATTGAACCTGCTATGGACCACTATGGAGCCATGGTTGACCTTCTTGGTCGAGCTGGTCGGCTAGATGAGGCATGGAATTTCATTCAAAAGATGACTATTGAGCCAGGGATTAATGTTTATGGTGCCATGTTGGGTGCTTGCAAAATTCATAAAAATGCTGAGTTAGGAGAGAAGGCAGCAAACAAATTGTTTGCATTAAATCCAGATGAAGGTGGGTACCACATACTGCTTGCTAACATATATGCAACAGCTTCAATGTGGGGTAAAGTGGCTAAAGTTAGAACTTTGATGAAGAAGAAAGGGCTTCAGAAAACACCTGGCTGCAGTGTAGTGGAGTTGAGGAATGAAGTTCACAGTTTCTACTCTGGGACCACAAACCATCCTCAGTCCAAAAAGATCTATGCTTTCCTTGAGGAGCTGGGAGATAAGATCAAAGCTGCAGGTTATGTGCCTGACACAAGTTCAATACATGATGTAGAAGATGATGTTAAAGAGCAGTTAAACAGTACCCATAGTGAGAGGCTAGCTATTGCATTTGGGCTTTTGAATACCAGCCAAGGCACACCCATACACATTAGAAAAAACCTGAGAGTTTGTGGTGACTGTCATAATGCAACTAAATACATTTCACTTGTGACTCGACGAGAAATCATAGTGCGAGATATGCACCGGTTCCACCACTTCAAGAATGGAACCTGTTCTTGTGGAGATTATTGGTGAAATTGTCTTTGTATGAGTCTTAATTCTTAAGAGCTGTTTATTGGTGAAATTATCTTTTTATGACTCTTCATTCTTGAGCGATAATGCACAGTTTATTATTGGAATCCGAAATTTCTGAGGAATAAGGCCCTGAACATGGAAATAATGAGATTTCTGATGAAATTTTCTTAGTTCATCTCATATTGAGTGTGAAGTCTGAATTAAAGGTTCCAAACTAGAAGAAACAAGAGGTTTGGAAAGCCATGCCATGACTGCTTAATGGAGCAACATCTCATGTTTTTGTCATCTCCTGTCTATAACTTGTTCTTACTGTACCACCTTATGCTTGACTCTTTAATTTGGAAAAAGAAACTCCTTCAATCTAACTATAATTGTATTATCCCCTTTCTTTTCAATAGTGGGAAAGTTTTTTTAATTACTTTTATGCGAGAAATTATTTTCATTTTACATCCATGATTTTGTATGTATTAATGAAATGTGGAACGATAAAATTTATTAGTCATTCTATGAATTTGCCTTTGAGTTCCAAATTAATTTGATTGATAAAGTATAGCGTTTCTTACAGGTTCTTTTGCACGGTGCCTACAAGCCCTTGATTTTTCACTCTTATTCGATAATTACTAGCAGATGCAGGCAGAAAGTTTTCTAGGTGCTCAATCTGGTTTAGTCACATATTGGCAGACCTATTACAAAGGTAGTGGACAACATAATTGTTTTTTTATAGAGAGTTTCCAGTAATGGATTAATTAACCAAATCATCTTTCTGCATTAGTTTTGAAGCTGCTATCAAAATTGCAGGTTGGGAGTGGGACTGTACTAAGTGCCATGGATGCCAAAACAGCCATTAATGCTGGACCCAAGTTTCTCATGAGTCTTGCTACAGCAAAGGTATATACTAAGAATTCTAAGACTGTATATGTATTTATATTCATCTTTTGGAAACTGACAGAGATCAGTCTTGAAGCTTATTAATGTAGAACCCTGGGAGGAAATATAGGTTGGAGATGAAATTAGAGGGAAAGGGGATTAATATAGAATAATTTAGGGAGAAGTAGACAAGTAATTATGTAAATTATCTATTGTGAATTGGGAATAAGGATTGAAGATGTGATTGATTATTCTTTGTTATTCAGATGCTGCATTTTTTACACCAAATGACATTGCTTTCCATTCATACTATCCAAATGGAATTGTGGAAGTTGTTTTATATTTTAAATTATTTTTCATGTTTTTTAATATAAAATATAATTTTTTTTTAAATCTCTCATAAAATCAAATATGAAAATTAAATTTGAGATAGCATGAATATTGTAAAACGATTATCTTTCATCATAAATAGAGTTTTATTACAATTTGAGCAAACTTCACTTACCTCTCTTATGGTTTCAATATAAAGTTAGTATATTTGTTCACATTTAAGGGTATTTTAAAATTTTACAGAAAAAAACAAACCTAACTGGTTAACTCCTTTTGAAAACCAAGTTATTTAGTTAATGTTAATTGTTAAATAAATATATCCACAAAATGTTAATTAAAAAAAATTATAAAATACCTTATGAAAAAGGATTAAATTAACAAGAGAAAGTTTGAGAAGAGAAGTTACTTAGAAAGTGTTAATTGTTTAAGAAAATATCCATAAGATGCTAATTGGAAAAAAAAAAAAAACCCAACATTAAAATATTTATTAAAATTAATAAATCATCCTAACGTTTTAAAAAAAAATTAAATTATTTAAATAATATTTTATTTTTTATTTTATTTAATTAATTTTTATATTTTTACTTTAAATTCAATAAATGTTTGTGATTATTAATAAATTAATATTTATTAATCAAACGTGAGGTAACAAATTGAGATATGTGATATGATATTTTCACTTTCCACAACATTATATAAAATTATAAATTAGTTTGGATATAGAGTTGTATTTAGCCTCAAATAAAAGTATATAAATTTAATTCAATAATTGGCATTTAAATTTTATGTTATTTATAAAAAAAATTAAGTGATGGAGTAAGAAAACGAAAGAGAAGGTTCGGCAAAGGCGGCTCCTGCTACCAGCAACGCGTAAAACAGCTCTGCTAAGCAAAATCCCAGAACAAAATCTCTCTCCTTTTTCCTCTCTTTGCCCTTCCTCTTTTCTGTCCGAATCCTTCATCGCCCAATGGTTCCACCGCCGTCGACGCCGCCACCCAACCCCCAACAAATCCAACAATTCCTCTCCTCCGTCCTCTCCCAGCGCGGCCCTTCCTCCCTCCCTTACACCGAAGACACCAAATGGCTAATCCGCCAACACCTCCTTTCCGTCACCTCCCACTACCCTTCCCTCGAACCCAAAACCGCCACTTTCACTCACAACGACGGCCGATCCGTCAACCTTCTCCAAGCGGACGGTACCATCCCCATGCTTTTCCAGGGCGTCACTTACAACATCCCGATCATAATCTGGCTCATGGAATCTTACCCTCGTCATCCGCCGGTTGTCTACGTGAATCCCACGCGCGACATGATTATTAAACGCCCGCATCCTCACGTTACTCCGTCCGGGTTAGTTTCGATCCCTTATTTGCAAAATTGGATTTACCCAAGTTCTAATCTCGTCGATTTAGTCCTTAATTTAAGCTCTGCGTTTGCTCGTGATCCCCCGCTTTATTCTCAACGTCGTCCCAATCCAAGCCCTAATCCGAGCCCCAACCCTTCCATTAATTCCTCCATGACGTCTAGTTACGGGCAGCACCCACCGCCGCCCAGGGTGGCTGCGGCTGCCGCAGGGTATCCGCCTTCGCCTTATGGGAGGGTACAGCTGCCGCAATCTCCTGCTCCACAGACGGAGGATGCATCAGAGGTTTATAAAAGGAATGCGGTGAATAAGTTGGTGGAGATGGTTCATGGGGATATAATTGGAATGAGAAAAGCAAGGGAAGTTGAAGTGGAAGGGTTATTTTCGGCTCAAGCGGTGTTAAGAAGGAGAGAGGAAGAGATTAATAAAGGGTTGAAAGAGATGCAAGACGAAAAAGAAGGGTTAGAACAGCAGTTACAGGTTATTTTGATGAATACGGATGTGTTGGACAGTTGGGTTAGAGATAACGAAGGGAAAAGGAAGAACTTAGGAATGACTAATGTGAATGTTGATGAGGCATTTTATTGTGTTGACGTGCTTTCCAAGCAGATGTTGGATTGCACATCTGCAGATTTAGCTATTGAGGATGTGGTTTATTCATTGGATAAGGCAGTGCAAGATGGGGCTGTGCCGTTTGATCAGTATTTGAGGAATGTGAGGCTGTTGTCAAGGGAGCAGTTCTTTCATAGGGCTACTGCAGCAAAAGTTAGGGCTGCCCAAATGCAGGCTCAGGTTGCTAGTATGGCTGCTAGAGCGCCACATTATGCCACATGACTGGTTATTGTTTTGTTTTTGGATTTGTCTATGAAAGGATCATGTTATTGGAGATTAGCTTCTAGTTAAAATTTATATTATCATGATATAGCTTCATTTTGAGTTTACATGATGAAATTTATGTTTCTTTGTATCGATATGTATTATTCATAGTAGGAAAAATAGCATTATAATGTGAATAATGTGTTCCTGTAATTCATAAGTCCACACTCATTTTTGGGTTATTACCCCTTTTCTCTTTTTATAATGAATTTGCGTCCTTCAGCACAGCTGCATTAGTGAGGA
This sequence comes from Theobroma umbraticum, assembly GCF_002168275.2. NCBI lineage: Eukaryota > Viridiplantae > Streptophyta > Magnoliopsida > Malvales > Malvaceae > Theobroma > Theobroma umbraticum. The sequence continues at coordinate 2,618,437 of NW_018397269.1, forward strand.
AAACTGAATATGGTTGTCCACTGTATCTTTTGGTATAATGTTTCATGTCATTCATGTGGTGTTGTTAAGAGGTAATTTGTAATAGTCAGGATGCCTGTTTAATTGAAAGACCCTTGTTTACCAACTATGGATTGAAGAGTAAGGCAGTAGGAAGATCTAATATTGAATGCAAGAGTTTTTATCTGTTTCTTTTTTCTCACAAGAGAATCTACATTGGCACTAACATGTCAATTCTTTCCAATCAATTGCCTGTTTTTACTCTTGCGAAATGGCCTTTTTTTAACTCGCTGAGGTTCTCTAATGTATTATGATGAGGAAGGTAAACATTTTTGCTGATTCTTCTTGGAAGCATGGCTTTCTGTTTAGCATCTACAATCTAGTGAATATATCTATCACCACAATACTTCGCACCTCCCTGTCTATAATAGAAGCAGAAGACCTATTTGTGAATGCTGCATTGTGAATAATACTGAAACAAGCATTTATCTTTCATATTATTATGATTTTTCTCATCCTTTGACTTGATTGTTAAGTAAAAGAATGCATCCACTGTTAAATTCTGTTACGAGTTGTTCAAATGATCAACATATCTTACGAACTATCTGTTTCATGCTGTTTTAGTTATATTCTTGAGGCTAAACTTTTAACCATTATCCCATCCTCCATTTCAGTGAGGTTTATTGGATATCCCAGTAATATCATTTCCAAGCCATGTTATGTTACATCCTTGGGACTTTGATATTTCTTGCTTCAAATTTTTAATTGATCTCCTGTTCTTGAAGAATTACTTTATCTTTGTCTGGTATTAGTTACCATACTGATTTTCTGTTTTTTGGATGAGAATATCTCTGCCTCTAGTTTGCATGTGATCTCTTTCTTCATGTTGAATTAGAAAATACTTAAGATGCTTTCAAGTTGAAATTTATGGTAAGGAATCTGAGCCCAGTTCATTGCTTCTAGTCATGTTATTCACAGGATTCTTTTTTTAATGGGAGTGTATATTCTAATACTTACTGATCATATGTCAAGATTATATACATGAAGAAGAGAGATGAACTCCTACTTGTGTGATGCAATTATTCTAATAAGAAGAGACTTGTTTTATCTATGTATGACCTTGCCTTTGTCTCATTTATTGAAAATTATGCTTAATGTTTTGGTCAGAGTTATCTGCCAGGAATTATGAAAAAAAAATTTTGGAAAATTATAAATCTACAATTGATTTTTACTTTTTTCATATAGGTTCCCCTTGAAGTTGGAAAAACAGGGTTATTTTATTCATCAAAATATGGGATCTACAACGTAAAAGCTTTTCATAAAACAATGATGCTGAACAATGATTTCATAAAACAATGATACTGAATATGTATAGTACCACATGATTATTTATTTATCATTTCTATACATGCAGATGATTATAAATTTAGTAAGTTAACTAACTTTAGAAATCAGTACTTCTCATTTCTATATCTGACAGTCCAGGTGATTAGGGGAGTTTGCCTTTCACCTTGGACCATCTTAGTTATAACCATCAAAGAGACAACCCTGCAATAAAAAGTGACATATAACAATATTAATTCATTCATATATTGTTTTTACCAGGCAAAATGATGGCCTTGTCTTCATTTTAAGGAAAGGAAAATTTATATGGAATTAGTATTTGATGAATAATGCACCAAGTGTGAGTATTTGCTTACGATGGGACTTCATACGGCAAAGTACTGTTTATTGCTATGTTTGTTTAAACTTTGAATAGAATGAACCTATTAGATTTATAATAACAGTTGCAAATCAGGTTCATACCCCAGTTTTTACAGGAATTTATGAGGAGTTTTGGATGCCATTATTCAGGTGAATCCAGAAGGTTGTGGTTTTGATATATAGGTATTGTAGTAGACTACCAGTTGATTATTTTTTTTAAGATTTCAAAAACCAATGGAATGGTGATTGGAAGATCATTTCAAGAAATATGATCTCAATCGTATATCATCTTGTGTGGTAAGTCATGCTCAGGAGACTTCATACACTTTCATAGCTATAATCTCTCTCTCTCTCTCTCTCTCTCTCTCTCATTTGAATTATATATACAAAATTTATGGTTGCTCGACTTATTTGACGCTAATATGTCCACCTTTCATTTAGACTGGAGTTTGGTTTATGTGTACTTCATTTTCATGGCATCCATTGGGAAAATACAAACCAGGTGTAAAGTTGTTCATAGGTTGGGATTGGTTCCGTCACTTAGATGCTGATTTGTGCTATAATTAGTTGATTGGTGTGTCTTTGCTGAGTAATATATGGAGTATCTGGGTCCTAGCCTGTAAATTGTTGCTTTTGTAAGATATTCATCTCTGCTGAAATCGATTGGTGGTTGTTTTCATTTCCTGGTGATTTGTGGAAGTTTATGATCTGGATAATGTTCTGCTTGAAATTCTGGAGTGCTGGGTTTTGTAGACCTTAGTTGATGTTGTTTCCTATTGACGGGCCGTATGAGATTCATATCCATTTGCTCATAAAGTTTTATTGATGGGTGTTTTATTTACTTGGAATTGATTGAATGTGTCATCTAGGGCATATTTTCATTCTCTTTTAGGGCATTAAGTTTGTCTTCCTTTGTTCCAGTTTGGCTGGGATTGTTCTTCCCATAAGTATTGTTGGATGACAGTTTGTTTGTATTGGCTCTCTGTTGAACTGTGTGATTTGTCTTACGGTTTGCTAGTGATTTTGGATGGTTATCTGCATTGTGAGAACCATTGATGTTATACTTGCATTAATTTGGATTTGGATATCATTGTCTACCGTTGCTGGTGTTTTTTAGATCTTTGATTTTTTTTAAAAAAAAAATTCTTACTATCTTAGCTATGAATGGGAGTCAGATGCCCCAAATGGCATCACCCTGGCAAAGATGTACAAACCATGTACAATGTTTAGTTTATGCAATTCTAAATAAAAGCCCCAAATGTACTTTTATGCAATTTTGCATGTCACTTGATTCATGGTACCATACTCATTTGTTTACTTTATCTATAACCTAATACAAAAAGAAGTTCTGATGGGGATCGCAGACATGGTTAAGTTTTTCACATGGAACTATGAAATAGGTAATTGTTATATACACGAATTAATTAATTAATTTCATAGATATATTTAATAAAATACATGTCAATACTCTAACAATATCACATCTAGAATTTAGAAATTAAGTCACTAATTTGTAGAATAAAATTTTCTTTATAACATATATATGCAGTGTGAATTGCGATCATATTTCTCTTTTTCTTACAATGTAAGAAGTAAAAATTAAAAAAACCTTAAATTGTTTAATAAAATTAAAATAAGCTTTTATTCTATGAGGATAACGTGGTGAAAATATTATATAATCATGTCATATAAGTATATCACATTATCATCAAATATAATATATCAGTATATTACATTTACAACACGTGGTATAAAATAACAAATGATATTTTGATCCATGATAATTAATTGGTTGCTAATTATAAAATTTTATTTAAATCTAAATAAAATTATACCAGTTTAATTGAATATAATTAAAATATAAAATTTTATTTAATTTTTTTTAAATATGTTCAGATATTATGTCATAATTTTTCTTAAATCACATATGAAGTGTAAATTTTGACCAAATGGCTCATTTTCTTACATTGGGAGAGAAGAAAGAAAGAAGCAAAGTTGGACAACCGTGTTGCCAAATTTGGACTGACGTGGAAGAGTGTGACGGGACCTTCATATTCTTCAGAAAAATTCCTAGTTTACTTTAGCAAAAATGTTACTCATACTGAACTTTTCTCTACACGCGTTTGGTCCTCGAGAAAGTGGCTCCCCTCGAGAAAATTTTTGACCTCATTGCCTTTTGTTTTTATCCCACGAGAAATAGTTAATTAAAAAAAAAGAAAAGGAAAACAACAGCAAAAAGTTCAAAAGAAAACCCTAATAAAAATAAGCTGCCCAAATGCACCATCACATTTACTTAACGCCTATAGCATCTCCCTGACGACGTCGTTTTTCATCTCTTCCGGCGATCGTATCAGGTTTCTCACCGGCCAGAGATTCTTACCTTTTTTCTACTACTTTTAATCACGATTCCAAGGTTTCTTTCTTTCTCTCTCTTTTTTATAAATGATTTTTTTTTGTTTATTTGTTTGTTTGTTTGTTTATAGGAAGTGTAAACTATTATATAATTTGATTTTTTTTTATGTTTTTTTTGGATTGTTTTGTGTTTATTAACTTGTTGGTTGCTTATTTGTGATGGAAGGAGCAATGGGTTTGTTTCATTTTGGTGAATTTTAGTAAAGAAGCTGAGGTTTGGGCACTGTTTGAGTAATTGAGGAATTGGGCAGCCCAAATCAATGCCAAATGGTTGATTTCTAAATGCTTGTCTATGTGTGAAAGTTAGGTGCTGAGCTTGGTTAGCATGGGATTTAGGCATGTCAATTTTATTGAGGCGAATGCCTGGAAAGATTGAGATGTTGTTATCTTGTTTTTGGTGAGCTTGGATATTGGTGGGATTTGTTATTTCTTACAAGTTAGTGCAGTTCTTTCCAATACGAATACCTCACTGAACATTGGCATAGACTTAGTTTTGGATAGATACTGCTCTAGTTGATGAAAATTAAGTTGTCTTGAATCTTTTGGTATGGGCAACTGCATGCCTTGGGAAAAGTTCATGATTGTTCTTCAAGTCAATTCTTATGTCCTGAAAAACTGGTATTGGATAACAAACCATGTCATTGCTAGCAAAAAATGACTAAGCATTGGTTTCAAAGAATTAACCTTTGTGTTGTCGAGTGACTAAACTTGCTACTTCAAGTGAGTTGTTCTGTTCCCTCTTTCTTTTTCCCGCCATAGTTTTTCGGTTTTCAGTATGACATCAATACTGTGTGCTGATGGTGATTACTGAAAACCCTTGGCTATTTGTGGAAATGCTTCCTCTGTTGAACATGGTGTGGGGCAGAGCTCTTCCACAACCTGTTTGGGGTCAAATTGAGTATTATCTGATAAATGTATGTGTACTTTTGTGGTTTTTGTTGTAATTTAACATCAGAATCTTTGGATTATGTTTTGTTATAATTATGTTCTCTTATATATTCCAATCAAGTATGGAATTTCGATCTCAGATGCTGTTATAGTCCAAGTGTTTGCCTTGTGCAACTTTTGGCATTATAAATCGGGCTTAATGGTTAAGCCTAAAAAAGTTTAACACTTCTCATACTGGTTTTTCCTAATCTGGAATGTCTCTGTCTTGTAAAGTTCTATGTTCCTGTAAACATGGGTATCTATATTCTATTAGAAGGAAGTAAGATGTCTAGTCCCTTAGCGCATGTAATTATTGTAGTCTTAATAGCATTTCTGCAGCGTTTATGAGTGGTGTAATTGATGTAATTGTTAGTTTAATATGTAGTTTTGTCGGAGATTGTTCAGAGCTGATACTTCCAGCAGTTTGAATCTTATGTGTGTACACATAATTGGAGGTTGGAGAGTGAAGGGGTTGGTTAAGAACCCCCTTCGGCTCATTCTGATGTCCTCCCACCATCCACCGTGAACCCTCAACCTTTTAAACCCTCACATTTTATCACCATGAACATAGGGCTAGAATTCAAAGAGGATACAATTAAGCAAATAAGAAGTGAGGTAAGAGAGAGGGAATTGCAGTGTAGCACTGATCACTAACTACTCACTTGTAGACACAGAAATTTTTAGATTTGATAACCCCTATATGTTAAAAGCAAGACAAGAATTCCATCCTCATAGCCTCAAAAATCATAATATAAGAAAAGGAAGAAAGAAAAATTATGGACTTAAGAAATACCTTGTATGTTTTACTTGGGATGGAGATTGATACATGGCTGTTTTTTTCCCTCTTCCAGTCTGATATTATATTTAAATGCGATGAATTAAAAGTGAAAGACATGGGCCTTTCTTTTTAACGGAGCAGATGCGTTTTAGGAGTTGAATTTTATTGGACAGTGGTTATGTAATTCATTTAGCAAGTAGAATAGTTGAAGTCCAGGGGAATGAGTTGGATTTGTGAGTGAGCTTCTGTTGTAGGCGACTGTGCTATCAGGTTGGTAATTTGATCCTTGATTGGTCTGATCTTACAGTGCAACCATTTAAGAGTCAGAACTTGGCCTAACCCACCTTCTCTGGTATTGAGCTTTTTAACCTGGTAAGAGCTAGTTAACAAATATTTTGTCCCCTCTCTTTGTCATGCAAAACTTTCCCCTCTGAATGTATGGACATATCCTTGGCATTTTAAGATCCCAAAGTTCCCCAGTTTTTCAAAATTTTGTCATTTCCTTTACACTTACCCTTTTGCACATCATACTATGTATGGCATGTTGGAACAGGGGTCTTGCATTTTGATTTTTGAAAATACCAGGGCCTAAATTGTAGTGTTGACATTTTCACAGAGTATTCATGTAATCTACCTACTCCTATGTCATATTGCATTATAAAAATCAAAAGCCAACAACCCCCTGCCCTTTTTTTTTTTTCTTTTTGAGAAAGAACTATGATCTTTATTATTACTTTGTTCCATGAGAGCTTGATCTTCCTAGTTTAGGTAAGGCTTTCTCTCTTTTTTTGGGGGGGGTGAAACTTAGGTGAGTCTTTATTTTCCTTTGTTTCTTTCACATTACGCATCAATAGAATTTGGATTTATCTTCAGTCAGAACTACATAAGTGTTAATAGTTGTTTATATATGCTTGAAATTTGATAGTTGGGAATGTGATTTATAGAAGAAATTAGTAGTGAATACTTATGTTCTTAGTTATAGTTATCCTTAGTTTTAGCTGTCTGCACATTTTCCTGTGACTATAAATAGTTGTGTAGTTTTATTTATTTTTCTACTTTCATAATTTTTATTTTTATCCAATTTTTAATTTGTAAACTAGTTCAGTCGTTGACCTATTCATCCAGTTCTTTGGTTGAGTCAATGTCCAGTCCAGTTTTGAGCATTGTGTATGGTAATATGGTAGTTATGGAGTTGAGGGATTTGATTTGATTTGAGACTGCAAGATGAAAGGAAAGGCTGCCCTTTCATTATTTGTGTAACATTTGCCTTTAAGTTGCAGAAGTTTCCTCATCAGTGCAAGTTAATTACTTATCATCTGTAATTTGCCCATAAGTAATGGCAATTTAAGTCTATATAGACCATTTCTGTTTGCTATTAACATCAACTATTATAAACTGGATACAGTTGCATCATTTCAAAGTGTTTAATTGCTTAAATGTTTACATCTATATACATACAGAAGGATAAAAGTATGACAACTCAATTGAAAATAAAAACAATGGTCAAGTGAGTAATTTGGGCTTCATCCATATTCCAAGTTGTGGTCTGTCATATTATTGGATTTAAATGGAGAAAATCCAGCTGCATCTTATTTCTTATAAGGAGTATAATTGCTTAGGTTTTCTCTTCTCTTTTATATTTTCGTTTTAGTTATCATAAGAGCAAATCTGGTTACTTGTACAAGTATTAGATCTTATCAATGCCTTGTGTTCTTCAAGGGTTAATGATAGTGTCCATATCTATGATATGAGCCAAGCCTCTGTTTAGCCCTGCCTTCCAATGCTTAAATCACCCAATTTGCACAGAATGACACTGCTCATTTCTGTCATTTGATCCAAGCCACTTTTACGTCCCTGCCTTCTAACTCCTAACTGTCCTAATTTGCATATGGTTTCATGTGCTGGTAATTTACACCCAAAGCATGGTTCCTTTCTGTTTGGTTGGAAGGGTTAGTTTTTTGCAGTTGCATGTGCTTTCGTCTTGTGTTTTTAAGATTACAAGTACTGTTAGAATCTTTGCATATATGGTTAAACAAATATGGCTGATTGACCATGAGTCTTTGAGCTATAAACTTTATTATTACATTTTGAATATTCAATAGTGAATTAGAAGCCATGTCCTTGTGTTGTTGGTGTTCACTATTGTCTGCTGCTGGAAAAATTGAGGGGAGCTAAAGAAATGAAATTTGAATGTATGGGGCATTGTAGATATGCCACCAGGGGCCATGACTGCACCCCGGGGGGGTGGGGGGTGGGTGGGTGTGGAGCAAGATGGGTGATATCACAGTTCTATCAGATGATATGATGATCCACATGACCCTTCTTTGACAATCCTTTTCCTCTTGTCAGCTATGTTGCCTTTTTGCTTTTACTGAGCAACTCTGTAATCCTGAGTGACTCTGCCAATTTGCCATTTTGGTCAAGAGAACATGGTAAAATATCCTGCTTTATGATCTATATTCTGAAAATCACAAGAAACACGGGTAATATATAAAACTTGAGAGCATATCAGTTAACACTGTCTCATCAATGAAACCAAACAGATAGGAGGGCAAGGAATTCGTTTGGTAATATATAGATAGATAGTGAGAAGTAAACAATGAAATATTAGTCTTTCAGATTCCCAATAAAGACATTTCAGAGACAATATCAAACTGTGTGGGTTGCATTAAACTGACTTAATTTTAGTGCATTTTGACTGAGGTTTTTTCTTTTCTTTTTCCTTAAATGCTGAAGCTGATTTAATTTTCAAGCAGTAAGAGTTAGGGCATACCAATTACATGTCAGACAACTAATTCCCTTTGTAATTTTCATTGTCAATAATAGTAGCAAATGCTCTGAGAAACGGGGCATAGCCTAAGTTGCATGATGCAAAGGTTATATAGGTTTGCAATTTTTCTTGGTTAATTCTTTAATTGAATTAGGGTTAACTAGGATGTGAGGTTTACAGTGAAATTGCTTTTGGACTTCATTTCGGAAGTTATTTGCAAACTAATTTTTGTTGATACAGAATGTAATGTGACTCTCCTCTTGGACTTTATTGTGTCCTCTATTGTCTGTTAACATGAGAAAACAATATGAATATTATTTTTCAGCCGGAGTCAAAATTGTTTAGATAATCATTGCTTTGTTTATTTGTTTGTATGATTGTGGCATCATGGAATCCTCAATTTGACTTCTATATAATTTTTGTTGAGCAATGTTTTCTATTGCACCGTAACATGACAACGCCATTCTTTTTTCGTTGTACTGGATTAGGAATGGACCACTATGACCTGCAGGCACAGAGAAGGGAGATGAAGCATAAGGGAAGAAATGTGGTATGGTCGATTGCAATGGACAAGTGTCTCATTGAAGCACTGGCCATTCAGGCTAAAAATGGGAATAAAATTGACAAATGCTTTAATGAAAATGCATATACTGCTGCTTGTATTGCTGTGAATTCTCGTTTTAATTTAAACTTGAACAATCAAAAAGTTGTTAATCGTCTTAAGACAATTAAGAAAAGGTACAAGGTGATGAGGGATATGCTAAGTCAGGATGGATTCAGGTGGAATCCAAATTCAAAGATGATTGAATGTGACAGCGAAGATCTTTGGAAAAGACACATAGCGGTCAGTGTGTTCTGCATTCTTCTCCATTTTTCTTTTTTTTTTCTAATAAAAATTTTGAAGGAAAAATTCTTTCTATTGCTTAACTTCAAATATATTGAGCAGGCACATCCTGATGCAAGAGGATTTCGAGGAAAACAGATTGAGATGTATGATGAGCTAAAGATTGTCTGCGGAAATTATCAAGCCCCTAGTCGTTGGGCTAAGATGAAGGATGGAAGTCATCCAACCGGGTATAAGAATTTGGAAGAAGATTCTGCTTCTTTCTTATCACCAAGTTCAGATGACTTAAGTGATACAGATGGAACAGAGTCATATACTGGGCAACCGGAGTATTTGCAAGATGGTAGTCAAGAGCCTCCTGTGATGGAGCCTCTCAGACAACTTCCAAAGCGATCACGTGGCTCAGATTCTCTTCAGGAGGCAATGTTGGCAGTGGCATCAAGCATTCGGCGGATGGCTGATGCAATGGAGCGAAGTAAAACTACAATCAATCCCTCTGAATTGCTACAGGCAGTTATGGAGGTTGATGGTCTGGAAGAAGCTAAACAGATGTATGCATTTGAGTATTTGAATGCTGACCCTATCAAAGCTAGGGCCTTCATGACGTACAATGTTCGGATGAGGAAGACATATTTGTTTAGACAGTTTTGGTGGTGGAAATGAATGGTGTTGAGTTTTGAACCTTTTGGTATATAATCTACAGTACTGTGGGAATACTTAATGGATGTTGGCACATCAAACCTTATTTCATTGATGCTTGGAGGTGAATGTACAGCTTTCAGATGTTCAGAGGTTAAACATATATGGCTTGAAGCCACTACTGTAAAGCAACAATCCGGGCGCTTATGTCCCTCTTCTTTGAGTGAAGGTAGCTTTAGGTGTAAAATTAACACTTTTTCTGCCTCTACTCTCCTAACAAGCTCAAGTGTTATTTTTATCATGTTGGATATAGATTGTCAATGTTTTTCCTGTCCCTCCCCAACACCCTCCTCTTCTTGTTTCATGTTTCTCCAATACCTTAAAACTATTTGAAGTCAGTTTACTTGTGTAGTTGTTACATTGAAGAGCTCATTCTGATGATACAAGCTTTTCCATCTAATGAGTTCTATTTGCAGGCCTTCTTTTTGGAAGCAAAAGAATGTTCTTGTATCATTCAGAATCAGCATTACACTCAAGCAATGTGAATACATTCAAGATAACATCAGGACATATTCCTCAACCCAGAAAGTATCATAAATCATAATCACAAATATAAGCTTTGCTTTGCTAATGAATGAGCATCTCCTTGTACTACATTCCCTGCTTCCCCTTTTGTGGGTTTTTACAGTCCATCAAAGTTTATTGTATGCTTCAATGGTGGAAGAGGCTGCCATCACTCATTTACCGGGGAAGATTGTGTACATTGTCACTACCCATTTCGATTAACAACTCATGATTGAATTTGCCCTTGTTTAGGATAAGATTAGGGACCCAAGTTCAAATCTTTGCTCATTCGTCTGAAAATGGTACGTTTAGACGGCTCAGTCTGGTGATATGGGGATTGCACATAAGTTGTTTGATGAGATGGCCGAGAGAAATGTAGCAGTAGGTGTTTGAGGCTCGATGATTTCGGGGTTTTTGTATGTGTTTTTTGTTTTAATATAATTCTACCCGAACCGTTAACTCCCAAGCTACAGTCATCCAATTACAAAGGTCATGGTTTTGAGGGCCTTAACTTAATCAGTAGATGAACTTCAATGGCTGACCAGAACTGCAATCCGACCATTCCTTTCGACCGCATAAAGCTCAACGTTGGCGGCAAGCTTTTCGAAACCACCGTCTCCACCCTCCAATCCGGCGGTCCTGATTCCCTCTTGGCCGCCCTCTCCAACCGTCCTTTGCATCATGATTCTAACCCCATCTTCATCGACCGTGATCCTGAAATCTTCTCTGTTCTTCTTTCGCTCCTGCGCTCTAACCGCCTCCCTTCCGCCGCTCTCCGTCGCTTCTCTCTCCAGGAACTAACTGACGAGGCTCTTTATTACGGCGTCGAGTCCCGCCTCCGCTCTGCCTCTTCGCCCTCACCACTCCGTGGCATAGACGCCGCTTTAGTCGATACCATCCGCCCTGCCGTTGACGCTGTTCCTTCCACTTTCTCCGCCGCCGAAGACGGGTCTCTTTGGATCGCTCACGGTGGTCAAATTTCACTCTATGATTCCTACTTGTCATACTCCGCCGCTGTGCGTACACATTCGATGACATCACCTTGATTTGCCGGGTCTGGCCGGATATAGCCGCTGTCGGATCAGAATCCTCCTCGGGCCTCCACTTCTACGACCTCTCGAGCGGGCGCTATGCCGGTTCAGTTCATTGGACTGACCAAACAGACCCGCGGATATACAAGGCTCGGGTCAGCTCCATCGCTAAATCACGGGACTCGCTCTTCGCGTCGTTCGAATGTCCTCATAGGGAGAACGGCGTCCTCGTGATTGACAAATCAACGCTCCAGGTTTCATCGGAGCTGGCTCGCCAATCAGGAACCGCAGCGAAGAACACAGTAGCTGGAAAGCTGACGTGGCTGCCAGCAACTGGTTTGGTTATAGGCAGTGCTGTCACGTCCGGGGCGTTTGGTTACTCCGGTTATATCAGGATGTGGGACCCGAGAAGTAGGGAGGTGGTTTGGGAGACGAGCGAGCCAGGTTCAGGCCGCAGTAGCAGGTTCGGAGATTCATTTGCTGACGTTGACGTCGACGCTGAGGACTTGACTCTCTTCAAGATATGCTCAAAATCGGGGGACTTGGCAATGGCAGACATTCGTAGCTTAGGGAAGACCCTTGGTATATAGAAAGACACAAATCCTAGCATGAGAGACACCAGCTCTGGCGGAAACAATGTCATCTTGCATTGCTACAGAGGACAGGTTTTCGTGGGGAAGGACGGAGGACTTGAGGTTTGGTCGCGGGAGAAACCATGTCAGCAAGTATGTGAAAGTCAAACTCAAAGTTTGAGGAGGAATTACGTGGATAAAGTGGAGGATGCGAGAGGAGGGATGATAAAGGAATTGAAGGAGGCGGGCAGAGATTGTTTGTAAGCAGAGAAGATGTGGAGGGGATTGAGGTTTGGGAGAGTTCCAACTATTCTGGAGTTTCCTCCTACCACAGAACAAAAGGCATTGAATGAGTAGATTCTATTTGGTATGAAGAATTGAGTCTCTGAACTGAGGCTTTGTATTCCTTTTATTGTTGTAATAGTGTTTGATTTGTTTTATCAACTTGTAATGGGATTTAATTCGTCTGAAAATCATATGACCGATAATAATATAATCAAAGTCTGAGTTTTCAAAATACGGATACATCTTTTGATGGTGTTAGCTGTTTATAACAATGGGGTTTTTAATTTTGGTATCAACTTCAATTTTGATTGGCAGGCAATGGTCTCAGCTGTGCTATTTCCTCCAAGGCACAGTGATGGGTTAGTAGTGAACTACTGGAACTAAACACAGCAATGAGGTTGGTCATGAAACTTCTTTAGACTTTTAAGGGGCAGTGTTTTTTGTTGCATTATCTTATTCACTTCCTCAGTTGGGAATTTCCTTTGCAGTTCTGTGATAAGGAATATGCCTTCATCCTTGTTTCTCTGTCTTGAAACCTTCCTACCCCACTCTCCAAAATTTGTATGCAAGAATGCAAGTCAGTCGTTTATCATGTTCTAATTGATAGTTACTGCAAAAATTGCCAAAGCTAAGGTTTAAATTAAGCAAGAGTGACTTGGTGTCTTCCTTTATGCGAAGCATTTGTACTACACAGAATATTTCTTTTTCATCTTTTTGAAAGGCCACATTATCTTTCTTTTCCTTCTCCTTTATTTTCTTTATCTGTTATTGTTGATTAATAACTTATGACAAGGTGTTACAGTTGTGTGGAACATGTTGTTCCATTTAGCATTGTCAGTTTGAGCAGTTTTTAACCTTAGCTCTTGTCTTTATCTTTCAAAATGTCTTTCCAGAGAATTTTCATGTTCCAGTTGCTGTTGTTGCTGCTGTTACTTGGTCAAACTTATATGTACTAGATTCTTTTTCCTTGTCTCATTTACTGCTATTTCTAATATGGGCAGATGTTCTTGCTGCTTATTCTGTGTCGAAGATGATGGTACACTTAACAAATGTGTGGAAGCTTAATCTCACACATGCCAATGCCATTGTCAATCTTTGGTGGGGTGTAACAGCCATGCTACCACCAGGAATGTTGTTCATCATAGAAACTCTTACAGGTGATTTTTTTATGCTCTTAATATCTATGCTTGCCTACAGCATAGTGAAAGCCGCCCACATATTTTATTTTTTGTTACAACTATTTCCCTTTCCACTGAGTTATGTTGTTTAGAAAATTGTATAGAATAAACTTAATATCACACTGCAATAGATATTATCATTATCTTTAACGCTTCATGTAATTGCAATACTCTGTATAAAAAACCTGGACTTAAGCATTACTGCATGCAGGGGTTGGGGAAGTAGTCAGCATCATCACCACCAGTTGCTGCTAAGTTACTGGACCTGCACTTCATTTAATCCCAAATGCATCTAAAAAGGACAGAAATTCTTGTTTTGGCAGCATTAGTCTTAACAGCTTTTGGAATGTCAAGGTGCCAAACACTAGCATCCTTCAATGTTGAACAAAGGAAACAGAAGAACAGATGAGTAAAGGAAAGACTGTAGGCATAAATTTGTGGTCCATTGCTTGCTATGATCATCATTCCTATAGCTGCAGATATAGGAATGTGAATGTCCATAGTAAAGCCATGATCAATAGGGTCTGGGATTCCAGCAATAGGCATAATGACAGCAACTCTAGTGTTTTTAAGTGGTTCATGTTGGTACACCATTGATCTGCTACTTGGAGATTTCCAAATTCCATGTTAATCAGTGTTATTTCCTAATTCTTCCTAAAATAGCATTTTTTTTTTTTTCCTTTGTGGTCTCCATTACAAGGTGGACCTTAGTGTCATTGGGTATCAGATCCTGTTTCTTAGTTGTGGCAAAGCAAAAATATGATTAATTACAAGTACTTTTAGACTCTGAGCCTTGCAAAATATGAAGTATAGGGAGCTATGAATGACATGATTCAGTTTGGATTTTTAGTTGTCAATTAAAAGATGCATAATTGTGCCTTTGGTGTTCACTATCTTTGGCTGCTGGAAACTGAGGGGTGTAAGAAAATAAGTTTGAACAGATGGGGCATTTTATTGGTACCTCTATACCACCAGGGGCCTGGGCTGGGGGCTAGACAATGGATTTACTGATGAAACAGATTGTCATGTAATTGCAGTGGCCCTTTTATTGGCTCTTTTTCCTTTTGTGGCATTTTATTGCAATTTGTTTTTTTTTTACTTTTTCTGAGAAACTCCATAATCCTTAGTGACTATGCAAATATACCTTTTTGGTGAAGAATAATTTAAAATTATTATTATCTTTTCATATGTTCTTATATGATTTAATTCAATCATTGAATTTCATTTTCTATTTACATAAATTATACATATCAAATAAGTTAATCGACGATATTCAGTATTTGTTTGATTATAATAAAATTTTAACTATTAAATATATATTGAAAGGGAAAATATATTCAATCGATGTGATTTAGATATCGAATTAATTTGGAACTTCATATGTATAATTAATGGATTATTTGGAGAATTTGTATGCTAAGTTTTTTCTTTTTTAGAATCTGATCTCTAATTTCAGTAGCAATTAAGCTAGTAGAAACTAGTAATTTCATTTTTCTTCAAGTCTCTGATAGATTGGTTATTGTTTTTACCTTATGGAGGTTTTTTGTCAGTGCATGTTCGCGATGGCCTCTCGATACTATCAATATAATAATAATAATAATAATAATAATATCTTCAATTCATAATTCCCATAACCCCATTTTCCATCAAAGTTTAATTTAGCTTTAGTTATGTTTGCGGCAAGGAAATAAAAAAACCTAAGGACGGAGAAATACCTCAAGCTAATTGGAATTTCAAGGTAATTAATTTGAGCATGTGATGAAAACTTGAGAAATATTAGCGTCGTAATTTCATGTGGGAATAGAATAATACCTCAAGGTGTTAAAGTGGGAGAAAAGAAAAGCATAGGGTGTTAGGTTAGAAATCATCAAACCTTTTGATATAACTTAATCTTTCATCGTGTATGTGCGAGCATATGTCACAGATCTCACATTAATAAGAAATAAGATAATTCAGTCTTGAGTTTACAAATAATTATCTTCTTTCTCTTATCAAGTATATTTTTTAAATTGAAAACGTTAATTTGTGACAAATGGCATTAAAACATATTCAAATCTTCACTGATATGAACCTTCACAAATGATATTAAAATTAAGATAAATTTGGATTAATATACAAGTCTCTCTTTAAAATTGAAGTTTGTTTGTTGTGATAAAATGTATATGTATAACCCATGTACTAAACTTGTTGCAGATTTTGTTCAGGGCTTTAGGTTGTGTCTCTATAAAAAGCTTACCCTAGGCCCCATACAGTAACTTCTAATCCCACTCCAGTCGGCAGAAGGAACTTCATCCAAAGTACACAACAGGAACTTTCGTGTTCTAACAAAATCACATCGTTTGTTTATGTTTGGAGGATTATGTATAACTTGTGCCAAGTTGAATAACTCAAGATGGGATGACTTTGTAGGCCAATAGGCTTAAACAGGTGCGACAAAACCATCTTTTTACCCAGAGAAGCAGCCGCTCTGCCTGATAGGCCTTCCCAAGTCTCCACTTGTATTCAATGGCATTGACACCTTCTCCCTTTGCCCTTCCCTTGCCTTTGTCTTTCTTCTTTTCTTGGTTTTTGTTCTTGTTTGGTATCAAAAGAAAAAAGAAATAAAGTCTTGGTATGATGCTTGATTGATTAACATCTAAAGGGAGGCTTAATTGCCTATCCTTCCCTGTTATATATCCTGCTTTGGTCTGTATGTCCCCTTGTACTCTGTTGTTTTCTTTTCTTATATGTAATGTTTTGTCTTCTCTAAAGTTGTTGGATTGTTCCACTTATATAAATGTTATGGAGATAATAAAGAACAACTCCATGATTACTTTATTTATTTCTTTGTGAGTAATTGTAAACCCCTTCTTATCCCTCTCTTTAGTGTTATAAAGGGGAAGCCAAAACCCAAGAAGCAAACTGAACTTTCACCTTGGGTGGCCAGAGTGTCAGAAAAGATGAGTACCTCCATGTCTGAAGAGGAAGAAGCATTTGGTTACGCCTGGTGTCTACGTTCGTCCCACATGTTCTGCTTTGTCCTGGATGCAGCCATACAGCTTGGTCTCTTCGATATCATAGCTAAAGCAGGCCCTGGTGCACACCTTTCTTCCTCCGAAATTGCTTCTCAGCTCAATGCCAACAACCCCGAGGCACCTTCACTGCTGGATCGCGTGCTACGACTGCTTGCTTGCTACGATTTAGTCACCTGCATAACCCAAAACCTTGATGGAGATGGTGAGGTTGAGAGACTCTATGGACTTGCTCTGCCTGGTCAAGCATTTGTTCCTGATGAAAGTAAAGGATGCTTGGCTGGTTTTGCTATCACCAAGGCCAAGATAGAAGCCTGGTATGTAGAGAGCTATGCCTAATCTATTTACTTTCATTATTTATCTCATCACAATTTTATGTGAACATATCTTTTTATTTTTAGAGAGCACAAAGAAAAGTAATTTTAAATATAAAATTTGAGATTTATTATATTATTTTGGGAAGGTCATTTGAGCCTATTAAATATTTAATATTTTTAAAAATCGGACTGTAGGTTGAACTGTAGAAGATTCAATTTCTGATTTTTAATCCAATCACTTTTACAGACCCATACAATCAAATTATGGTGTTAGTGTCAAAAATATAATTTTGGTATGAAGTAAATATTGAATATAATTAATATTTATAATTAGATTTGAATAGCACTATCTAAATCCTAATCGAACTCGAGACAAATAGTAATTTTACTATCCAAACTCTATTTAAACTCAATTATAAAATACCTTAATTCTACTTAATTAGGTACTCAATTGTAAAATAACCATTACCATCCCTAAAGTGAAGAAATTTCTTGACTTTTTACTTTTTTATTTATGAACATATCATTGAGAACAGTATGTGCTTTTATTAAATATTTACTATCTAATACTTAATACCAAAATCATACTTTTAACAGTAACACTACCCTTATTTGTATTGTCCCATTGAACCAATTGGATCGAGAATCAAGACCTTCATGGTTCAACCTCTTGTCCGATTATTAAAACATTACTTATCATTCAAAGAAATAAAATATAAGAATTTGATTCAAACTCAATAAAAGAATAGGAATCTATTTAAATTTTTTTGAATAATTTAAAAGGTTTTTTAAATAGTATACTTTTGTGTTTTCTTATTAAAATATGGAGAATCTACATGCATTGTGTATGTGTAGCCTATACTTGAAAGACATGATCCTTGATGGTGGGAATGTGTTTGAGAGACTGTACGGGGTGGGAATGCCAGTATACCAGTATATGAGCTTACACCCAGACATGGCCAGGAAATTTGACACCACCATGACTAATCTTTCAAAGGTTGTTATGAACAAAGTTCTGGATAAGTACCATGGGTTCCAAGGCATTACTTGTTTGGTAGACGTTGGAGGTGACTATGGCGTTTCTCTCAACATCATCATCTCAAAGTACCCTTCTATCCATGGCGTTAACTATGACATGCCTCATGTTATACAAGACGCACCCTCTTTCCCTGGAATCCAACACATTGGAGGAGATATGTTCTCGAGCGTTCCTAAAGCAGATGCCATAATGATAAAGGATGTGCTCCACAACTGGAACGATGAACGATGCCTGAAACTGTTGACAAACTGCTACGAGGCATTGCCAGAGAGAGGGAAAGTCATTGTGGTGAGTTACGTGATGATTGGTGAACCAGAGGCAAGTGATGGTGCTAAGTTTGTGTGTCAGATGGACCTCCTAATGGCACTGCAAGGTGGAGCAAAGCAAAGAACAGAGAACCAATTCAAGGACTTGTCCAAGGCTGCTGGGTTTTCAGACTTTCAGCTCAACTGTCGTATTTTCAATGCAATTGGTGTCATGGAATTCTTCAAATGAAGTTACTACTCATTTCCTTTCGTGGCTTTGCTTCTTATAAGATGATACTATTAATTTTAATGAAAATAAAGATATTACGTATGAAATAATTAATATTTATAAATAAAATAATTAAATTATTTAAAAATGTTCATGAATATCTTATTTGAGTCGAATTTTAAATATAATTTTCAGATTCGTGTTTTACATGATTTTAAATATAATATTTTTAATTTAAACTTAATTGATATCAATAAAATTTAAATCTTAATTTTGATTTATAAAATATAAGTAAAATTTGATTCGATTTTAATTTAAAATAATTATAATAATTTGTAATAATCAAGTTTCGAGTATTAGAGTTATAGAATTAGATGCCAGATATTACGAACTCTAAGTTATTTCATTCATTAAAAAGAAAAGAACAGGCAAAACTAAAGTGAAAAGGAAAATGAAGGCAATGAGTTTAATCTTGTTGCCCAAGTAAGATATCATTAATTCCCATCCCGCAGACAAAGCCAACCTCGATCCTTGAGCCAATTTTCAATGACCCAAAAGACCAAATCGAAGCTCATACGTGGCGTGGCTTTTCCGTAAACAACAGGCCATTAGGCCACCCGTACAGCCTACATGCCTACGATCCTTTTCATCTTCTCCTAAAAATCACTACTCTCTGCTCTCTTAAACACTAAAACTCCATTTTTCAAGAAAACCCATTAAAGTTTTTAGCTTTTTTTGGGATATTTTAAGAAGCCTAAACAATGAAGGGAAGGAATTTAACCTTAACCAACGAAGACAATCGAAGGTCCATATCACATGCCTGGGTTTTTCCTTTGTTTTCTATATATATATATATATATATAAATGCAAAGTCTCTAACTTGGTTTTGGATTTTTCATTATCTCTTTTGTTTTCTTTCTATTGTGTGTGTTTTCTCTCAGTTGATGGGTTATTGCTAAGGGAGGAAAACAGGGAAGCTTTTGATAATGTTGATGATGATGAAGAAGACAATGGTAATGGAAAAGACTCCTCCTTTCCTTCATTTTTAACGTTAATAATGCAAAAGATTCTACCTTTCTTTCGTTCTAACGTTAATGCAAGCTTTTTTTAAAGTTCTTTTTGGTTGGTAAATACAGGTCTTTTTTAGTCCATTAGTTACCAATTTTCTCTTTGTTTCTCTATCTCTCTCTCTCTTTAGGTGTAGCATGATTTTCTTTTTCTTTTTCTTTATAAAGATAGATTTTCATTAACATATGCTTGTTGAAAGTTTCTTCTTTTAAGCGAAAAGAGTTGGTAGAGGTGATAAAACCAAATCTCAGACCAGTTAATTTGAGATGTCTTGCATTTTTAGATATAAAGGGGTCTTACTCCTCACTCCTCAATTTGTTTTAAGTTGCATGTAGACTTTAATATTTATCACTTCACAAGAGCTGCATTATTTTCAATTCCATTTTTTTTTTACTTTATCTCATTAGCTAGTGTGGTTTATTTGCTCGTGGTATTTTGAACTACAATAATACTAAAAATACTTCTTTTGTATTATATATGGTCAATTGATTTGGGTTATTGCTTCCATTTTTATGTTTTGCATTTCAATCCTTCCTAAGTGGCATTTTGGGTTACTTTAGCATCTGTATTTATCACAACTCCTTTTCAATAGTTTTAGTTGTTAAGTGTACTATTAGTTTAATTGTTCATGAACACTGATAACTGAAACTGTGTTGATGGGGATGAGCAAAAGGTTTGGGTCAAATTGAGACTGATAGCATTATAGTGTATGATAATGAGGAGGGAGAAGGAGAAAATGATCAAGATGGGCAAGGTAAGCAGAAGAAAGAGAAAAAGCGAAAAAGGTAAACTTTTAAGTCTTAATGTGTGATGTGGGTTGATCTCAATCTCATGATTATTTTTTCTGGTAAAGTGCTAGTGTTTTTTCAATTCTCCAGGAGATCGGTGAAGGATTTTGTTCATAATGATGATGATATTGAGTTGCTTCAAGAAAACAGAATCTTACGCATTTGTCATTTTCCTAATGTGAGCATTCAACTAGTTCCTTTCACTTGAATTTTCTGTGTTTTAGTTTTATTTGGAAGAATGTTTTGGTTCATTTGATTTTATTGCAAGCCCTTCTATTATTAGTCGGGGTAGGATAGTTCTAGCATTCTTTTGTTTCTTTGCAATTAAGTATTTTTTTTTTCCATTGTTTGATATCTAAGCTCCTGCTTGTGTGAGTTGCCAAGTTACACTATCCATGATTTCCCTGATCATTTTGGTGGCTGAAAATTTGCTCAGGAAAGTGAAAAGATTAAGCGGCTCAAAAAGTCTGAAAAAAGTACTAAGATGACTGAGCAATTTGGTGTTTCTGATGATGAGGATAATTTACTACTCTAATTGGATTAGTCTTCTCTTGTTCAACTTAATTATCTTAGAAACAGTTTCACTTGGTGCTTGACTCTAATTGTTGGCAATTGCTTAGATGTTTCAAATTGCCTCTCCTCCCCTCTGGAGAAAGAAAGAAGGAAAATGTTATCTAACATAGTTAAATATTATAGGCCTTTTATTTGATGATATCTTTGGAGAAGAGGAAGTTGCACATGATAATGAAGAGAATGAGATGGCAAATTTTATTGTGGATGATGGAATATCATATGGAGATAGATCACCTATGAGGTATATATTGCTCATCATGAAACCTTCAAAATTGCTTTCTATAAAAGCTTTTGTTCATCATTAAGTATTTCAAGTAATTTATTGATTATTTATTTTTTCCCTACTTATTATCTGTTTGTTTTTGCAAACATCTTTGTAGTTGTTTCAAGATGAACCAAAAGAAGTTGAAGCAAGTGGTAACCATTTTGTTCATCTGCATTAAATGATGGAGTCCAATTATTGGTGATGCTAATGAGATCTTGAATCATTAGAAACAAGTTATGGCTATAAATGTCAAGCTAGATGATTCTAGTGAGTTTGAGCCGTTTTTTCTAGCTGACAAGTATATGACTAAGAGGGATAATCATGTTAGGGAGACTTACATGCCAGAAAGGATGCAGGTTTTGTTTTGGCGCATGTGATCCCTTAACATATCTGGTCTTACAATTTGGATTAATTTCTCTATTTATTCTCCTTAGACGATCAAGGAAATTGTTGGACCTCTTCCACTTGATAAAGAAGAGTAGAGAAGAAGAGAACGTGTGGATACTTAATCAACTTGTAATGAATTCAGATTTGTTATTTTGCACAAAAAAGACTACAGAAAGTTCTGGAGCAGGATCTATTCTACTAAACAAAATAAAGAAGGCAGATATAATGAAGTTTTTGGAATTGCATCATGTGGAGAAGTTTGATGTAAGTACTGATTGCTTTGATACTAAAACTTTTCCCTCTAAGTTTGATTAAAATGCACTCTTACATGCAGGTTTTCTCTCTCTCTCTCTACTAGATTCCATTTATTGCCATGTATCGGAAGGAGCAATGTCTTAGCCTACTGGATGATATAGAGCCAGATGAGGCTAATAGCAAAGCTAATAATGATGCTGGACGAGCATGCCAATTAAAGTGGCATAAGGTAGGGTTTTGTTTAATTTTTTATTTTATGTCCATAGAGGTTGCATGGATGCCATAATTAACATCGCCTTACTATTTGAAATGGTGCAATAAAAGGTTGATTGCCTAGAATATAGTCTTATAGCATTATTTGCAGGTACTTTTGGTCATAAAAGAATTAGACAGAAAGTGTTTACTTCTTCAGAAGTGTAAAAGTGCTCTTCAGTTGTACCAAAGGAGACGTTATGATGAGGAATGTGTGAATATTGATTAAAATGAAAGATATACATTGAATAAGCAATTATTCCAATCAATCTCAAAGTCTCTCAATAAAGCTGAATCAGAGGAAGAGATTGATGACGTAGATGCAAAGTTCAGCTTGCATTTTCCTCCAGTTGAAGAGAGAATGGATGGAAAATTTAAGAGGCCCTTAAGGAAATCATAGTATACTAACTCCATGAAGGTTGGCCAATGGAAGCTAGCTAGCCAGTTTAGGTATACCTTTGATCAACTCGGTTTACAAATTGCTTTAGAGAAAATGGTAGGTGCATTGTTCTAATTATGTGGGGTGTCTATATGTTTATAGTCATGTGTGTACGTATTAATACTTTTCTGAGTAAAGACCTTGAATTTTTTTTTCCTGTATGCCTTTAAGGTACTTAGATTGCAAATTGCTTTAGAAAAAAGTGATAGGTGCACTTTTATGTAGATTTGTGCACATGCATGTGTGTGTTATATATATGCATGTATGTAAATAATTTCTTGAGTAGGGGCATGAAATTTGTTCATGTCTGTAGGGTGTGGATTTTTAAGAGTATCCTGAGGAATCACCAAAGGAGATAGCTTTAAATTTTACATGTACTATGTTTGAAACTCCAAAACTGGTGCTTAAAGGTGCCAGGCACATGGTATGTTTTTGACACTTGTGTCTAAAACTATCCTTTTTGGGGGTTGTTTTAAAGCTTGTTCTTTCGTTAACTCTTTGTTTGTTGTAGGCTACATTGGAGGTTAGTTGTGAGCCATGTATCAAGAAACACATTCGTAGTATTTTTATGAATAAAGCTGTAATCTCAACTAGGCTTCTTCTTGAAGGAAATGCAACTATAGGTTGCTTTCATCAATTTTTAGGAGTTAAGTAGCTATGTGACAAGCCTTTTTCTATATTCAATGATGCTCAATGGCTTCTTATTCAAAAGGTTGAGGAAGAGAAGCTCGTTCAAGTTTATATAAAATTACCAAAAAGTATGCTGAATGAAGTAATCATTGGCTTTAATCATGCATACCTAACTGATAGTGCTGAAAGATTTGCTTATCTTTGGAAAGAACAGTGAAAGTTAATTCTACATGATGCTTTATTCAACTTTTTACAGCCTTATAGGGAAAAAGAAGCTCAGAACCTTTTAACATCTAAAGCAAAACACATGTTACTTATGGAATTTGGGACAGAATTATGGAAGATGATTTCTATTGGTCCTTACTTGTACAATGAAAATTTTGTTGGCTCAGTGGAAAGTGTTGCACCAAAAGTAATGTCATGCTGCTGGGGGCCTAGAAATCCTGCAACAACATTTTTGATGTTGGATTCGTCAAGAGAATTGTTGGATGTGTTGGAAGCCAGATCCTTCAACCTACGGTCTCAAACCACATCATATGTTCAGCAGTTTTGCTCGACATATAAAGCCTTTAAAGCCTTGGTATAAGTGGTAAGTAACGCAAAATCTTGTAAGGTATTCTCTTTTACCTTTTCACACTTAATTTCCTCAGTTTATACCTAGAATGTCCACATATTATACAATGCTCCAAATTAGCTGTTCCCTCATAAAATGAGATGCAATTATTTTGTAAGCATCAATTTTATTATATCCAAGTCCAAGTTTTGCTATCTTTTTTTTTTCATTATATAGAAGTAGTAAGTAAAGTTTCATCTGATGGCAACATATTCTTTACTATCTCCAACAGTCGATCAAAACATGATTCACTCAATGTAAACTCTAACTTAACATTTAAAAGTTGTGACATAGCTGAAAGCGTTGTGTGTTTTGTACAACTTGACCACAAAGGTTCCTCTACATTATTTAACAAAAAGTAAAAGATAGTTGCATTTGGATTTGGATTCTTCCACAAAGCTTGACTCATTACCATGGTTATTATTGAAAGCAATGTCCAAACCCATAGCATCCCTAACCA
>NW_018397269.1:2642718-2643174 GCF_002168275.2 Theobroma umbraticum
TGGATTTTCTATTTCCTCTTCATATGTAGGTTCTCCATATTCTCAATGTTCTTCATTACTAGCATATGGTTCAACTCTATCTCTACTTCTTGATGATTGTCCAACATGATGTTTCCCATGTAAACTTCAAATTGTGTAAGCACCACTAAAACCTTTTTTAAGGATGTGCTCTTTCACTTTATCGACATCTAAACACTTGTTGTTACTACATCAAAAGTAAGGGCATATAATCTTATTCTCCCACATAAATGTAAAGTTAGAACATGCAAAGTTAATGAATTCTTTAACTTCATTTATAAATTCATCTCTAATGAATCCATCAAAAGTTAAATGACGGTACATCCAAGATCAATCTCTTGACATTTTGTAATCTTAAGTGTCATAGAATATAACAAATAAGAGTAATTACCATTCTTGTTTACCGTAGAAATTGTTAACAACTACATTCCATTATGA
>NW_018397269.1:2643184-2643882 GCF_002168275.2 Theobroma umbraticum
TAAACATTTTAAATATAAATTTAACAAAATAATAATATGTGAAGATAGTAAAAATGACTCCATAAAAGAATAAAAACAAAAAAAAAAAGAATGCTTTATAAGTGTAACACCCTAAACAAGTAGATAAATCCATATTCATCAGCTTTTCTATGTATTCATGAGTACAAAATCCTATAAAACCAAGTGACAAACAAATGAAATGAACAATGATAAGGTTTAAACACATTTAATGTACAGAATGCCAAGAAACCTACATATGGCCAAAACTCTTTTGCTTTTCCTTTTGGATAAAAAATAAGCACTATGAATTGGACCTTAAGTCCTGATTAGTTTCTTATGATAAAAAAATTAAAAAGAAAATAGGTAAGGAATTGCTACTTTTTTTCAAGTAAGGACTTTTGATATTTTTATTATTTATTATTAATTGATAAAAAAATTTAGATACAAAAGTAAATAGTAAATTTCTAAAAAAAAAGTTAATAGTAAATTTTATAAAAATTATTGGTATAATTTTTAATTTTTTCATATTTTATTTGATTTATATCGTCTGTAGTTTAAAGCATCTTTAAGGGAAGTGACCAATTAATGTCAAGCCTAAACCCCACTTTAAATAATTCATTCTCTTGTAATCATACATGATTGAGCAAGGAGATATGCTTATTGTTATTTTCTTTATCAAATTTAACTAACACAATTCA
>NW_018397269.1:2643892-2644156 GCF_002168275.2 Theobroma umbraticum
CATTATATGTCAAATAGTATATCCAATGAAGAAACTAATAAAAAAAGCAAATAAAATTAGTATAAAGTTAAATTAAATTCACTTATGATAAAATATGAATATAAAACTTAAAAGTCCCAAGTCTTCCTGCTTATCATCGAGACAATACCTTTGGCTCTACTACATCTTTTTGATCATGGCAAAAAGGAGATGAATCGGTTGGAAACAGTATAAAGTAGTTAATTTGATATGAAATCCTATTAAGCCTTAAACCAATTATGCTAA
>NW_018397269.1:2644166-2644255 GCF_002168275.2 Theobroma umbraticum
AGTGGTTGTGATCAGTTAGGTTTGATTACGGATTTTAGATTTGACTGTAATGTTGTTGTTCTTTCCTTATGTGTGAAAAATGCAATACA
>NW_018397269.1:2644265-2644680 GCF_002168275.2 Theobroma umbraticum
CAATATTATTATTCAATCTACACCACAATCAAAAGCAAAAGAATTAATAATAATAATAATAATAATAAAAGACTCCAACAAATTAAGACGGTAAATAAGCAATAATTCTTACTATTTATGATAATAAAAAATAACGGGATGAGGGGGTAAAAAGTACCTGTGCTGAGTGACAGTGACAGAGAGTGTTGAAAGATGTTGACAATAATAGTAGAAGATGCAGAGATGAGAGAACAAATGCCAGAAAGTGATTTAACCAGCAAACTTCTCTAGTTTTATGCTAAAAGAGATTTACATGAGAAAAGAAAGTAATATTTTTAAGGTGAGAATTCATATATTCATAGAAATTGCTAATTGCTTCACTACAATCTTATTATGTACAAAAGCTAGCTAGACAATAAGGAATCAAGTAAGCAAA
>NW_018397269.1:2644690-2645366 GCF_002168275.2 Theobroma umbraticum
TTTAGGAGAATGAAAAGAAGAAGAAAAGAGCTTGTTGCAGCAGGATGATACTTCCTGAAAGATGTCGGCTAGGCCAGACAGGAAACAAAGGGCAGTCAATTGAAGAAATACTAAGGGGGTGTGATGAAAAAACAAAGAAATTAAAAGGACCCCTTTCTTTTAAGATGTAGGAAATAGAAATTAAGGTAAGATGTAGGAAAGTAAAGCAACATCTCCCAAGAATTATTCATGGTTTTTGGCAAATATGCAGCATAAAGATAACATACCTTCAATCTAGAAGAATCATTAATTTAGTATCAATAATAATCCTAAGATATGTTCCAAATTGGAATTTCAAAGAAAACATTTACCTCAACTCAGCAGCATAACAAGATAATATTAAGCAGCCAAATAAATGCCATTAAATTCATGCTAAAGTAATTTATCAATTGAAATGGGCACCCCTGTTACAATATAGATCTCAATCATATACAAGTGTAGGTAATATGTACCAAATTGGTATATAAATAGACAACAAAAGCATAAGATGTGAAAATTATTTAATGACCCATAATATCAGGCCCAACTATGTGAAACCAACACCCAAAATCTTAACGACATGAGTAGGAAAAATGTATTTCAGCATATCCACCAACATCTCATAACTAATACCTGACAAACAAATGATTTTCAAAAC
>NW_018397269.1:2645376-2646122 GCF_002168275.2 Theobroma umbraticum
TATTTCTAGTAAGTTACATCAATCTTTGTATGACAAAAATAGATAAATGAAAAATGTCATTTCAGAACAAGAGGAACTAGTTATAATAACAATTAGCAAAGAAACAAGGGAATGAGTCAATTGGATGCAGATCATAGCATATCTTTCACCCAGCCAGGGGTATTGATGACAAAGGGCAATTCAATCCTACCAGTAAGTTCACTCTCGTCTAATGTGC
Organism: Theobroma umbraticum; assembly: GCF_002168275.2. Classification (NCBI taxonomy): domain Eukaryota; kingdom Viridiplantae; phylum Streptophyta; class Magnoliopsida; order Malvales; family Malvaceae; genus Theobroma; species Theobroma umbraticum. The sequence goes on from NW_018397269.1 coordinate 2,645,594, forward strand.
AGTATTCCTTTCGATAGTAATCATAGAGGGTAAATATTTCAAGTATGCTGATGGATCCCTTTTTGAATAAATGTCACCAAAGAAAAAACACATAATAGAAAATCAAACTGAAGATTTTTAGTGCCCATTACAAACAGTAACAAATATATCTTAAGTTCATTCTTGAAATACTCAATCCACAACCAAAATAAAATTAACAAAAATGGTAAAAATATATGTACCTCTCAGGTGTCTTCAAGCATGGGATTGCCAAATCTATTTGGACAAACAAAAATTATAAGAAAGGCCCAGTCAATAGATATAAACCAAGTTTATTAACCCAGAGAGGAGATTTTAAGGATATGATGGAAAGACGAGTTAAGAAAGTCAAATACTTGGGCTTAGTTTGTCAACAACCATAAAGAACAGGAAACCTGGAGCAATGAACTCAAGCTACCCAACATCTGTGTCCAAAAAAGCTACTTCCCTATGCCTATTAAAAACATACCGACTAGATGATCATAATAAAGTTATTAATTCTCATAAAAAG
>NW_018397269.1:2646132-2646911 GCF_002168275.2 Theobroma umbraticum
ATTCAATTCAAAAGGAAGGTCAATAAATGTCTGTTTACAAATAATTGCTTAGAGCTCCATCTTTGCTTTTTCCATCCAATTACAAAATACAACAGCAAAGAACACCCTAAATCCTCCATAGTAACACCTTGAACAAGTCCAAATAAATCAAATATATATATTAGCCTTTATTTCCTCACTCCATAAACTACAGTTAGCCACAAAAAATGAAATAAAATAAAATCTGGGGCAAACCCATTAAAAACACTCTCAAGAATAAATTACTTCAGATAATATCATGCAAATTTAAAGAATTAAACATAAACCCATTTCAATATAGGTAAATCAAAACACAGATAAATTAAAAAAAAACATTAATGATTCTTTTAATGATATGTTGAGAATTTCATGTTGAGATGAGAACAAAACAATTCAAATTCAATAATAATGTCATTAAGGATAAGTTAGAAAAAAAATGTGAGGACGTTAGGGATTCAGCTTTCAAGGACCCCCTCCTTATCTTGTTTTTGTGGCTTTGCAAACCCTCCGCTCATTGAAAAGTGAGTTTGGGATTTGGATACTACTAGTATTTTGGTGTTTAACCAAAAAGTTGAGGAGAAGTAGAACCAATAGATCCAGTGGTGAGCAAAAACCCCATCCTCCCCATTTTTGCACATCCCCATTTCTGGCTAACCAAAGACACTCACCAAAGGGTGGAATGGAATAATTGTGGTAGATCCATAGGCTTCTTTCTAATGCCTCTTACTTTTTTAACAAATTTGGTAAGAGATTCAAGAAGC
>NW_018397269.1:2646921-2668427 GCF_002168275.2 Theobroma umbraticum
CTTGACAAAATTTGGTCAGGCTCCTTCACATATGAAACAGCAAGATTAGTATGCAGCAAATCCTTGTCAATATTCACAGGCGTTACTCTTAAAGGGTTAGCAACGAGATCTGCACCAAAGGGCAAAGCTGATCTTGGACCCTGTGGACCACCACCTTCTATTTGATGACTTTGTTGAGCATCTGTACAGAGGAAGTGCAGATATTGGCAGGGAGCAAAACAGAGATCTTTCAAGAACAACACAGCAAGCAAAGATTCACAGCAAAGGTCGCAAAACAAAACAGTTTTGGGAAAGTGATGAGTGAGCCAACAAATGGGCTTCAGCCTCTAGTCTCAGCACAAGAAGGGGAAGCAAAGTAGAGAGATTTGGGAAAGTGAGACAGACACATGGTTAGGTATTTCTATTTGAGTTATATGGGTTTGGTTTCTTTTGAGATTAAGTTGGAAAATTTTAAAATTAGTTTGAATGGGGGGTAGACTTGGTTAAAGTTTAATTTATTTTTTATCTAGATAGAAGTTTGAGTTTTTATAGTAACACAAATTTAAATATTTTAAATTTTATTAATAAATTAATTTTTTATATATTAATCAATGTAAAAAATAATATTATATTACTTAATTTATTATATATATTAATGACACAAATTATATGTTATATTTTGATATATATTACAAAGTTTGTATAATTAATTATTAATATAATTTTATAAAAAGTATGATAATAACTAATAAAATTAATAACTATAATCATATAAATAAAATTTACTATAAGCTTACATATAAAACATATTAATATATATGTAAGATATTTTAACATCTCATATACATACATATATATATATATATATATTAACTTATAAAGTTATAACAATTAAAGAATATAACTTATTGTTTCATATTAATACAATTTTTTTTTGTGAATATTGCAGGTTTATATATTCTATAGCTATGATTATAATTTGTATACATAGATATAATAAACTAATACATTTTAAATATATTATATTAATAAGTTTACTATATATCTATTTTATTAATTTATATATATTAACTAATTAATATTAAAACGTACATTAAGTATTTTTATTTTTTGTTTAATTTATTATTATATCTTATCATGTATTTTTATAAAATTAAAAAATTTATTTTGTTCTTTTTATCAATTTTTTCATGTTATAAAATTAATGAATTTGAAACTATTAATTTATAATTTATGATTCGATAAAGTTTTCAAAATTGTAAAAAATTAAGCAAAGAAAAACATATTTAAATTTTTAAATATTATAAACTTCAGTATGTATATATTTGCTTTTATTAATATCTATTTTTATAAGGATTAATAAAATTTATAAACAGTTTAAAATATTTTAAGGTCTAAAATTTTAAAAATAGTAATACTAACAGAATTTTCCAATGGAATGTTCCGTTGGAAAATTTCTGTTGGTAATAGCTTTCCATTGGAAACTTTAGCGCACTTTCAATTATTTTGGATCCTTAAACTTTCAGACGGATTTCCAACGGATAATTTTTCATTGAAAAATTTCAATGGAAATTTGTTGAAAAATTTAGTGGGAAAATTTTTTGTTGACACAAAAAAAAATCTCCAACGGATTTCCAACGGAAATATTCCTTTTCCATTGGAAATCTATAAAAAAAAAATTACAAGAATTTCTATTCTAATTCCATTGGAAATCTGTTGGAAATCCGTTATCCGTTAGAAATTTCCAACGGAATTTTTTTCATTGGAAAAAGTATGTTTTCTTGTAATATATGCAGCTAATACATTTTTATATTTTAAATTGAAGTAATATACCTTATTTGAGTCTTCATCAAGAGTTACTAAGTCTTCATCAAAAACTCCTAAGTCCTCATCAAGAGTTACAGGTGGGTCTACATCAAGAATTGCAAAAAGACCTTTTACTAGTGTTCAATGAAGACCTACTACTACTTTAAGACATGGTGGTGTTGTTGGAGGACATGGTGGTGGTGCTTGAACAGTTAAATCTACTTCATCTACAAAGAGGCCTGCTTCAGTTGTTGCTTTTGCTAGATATATTACCCTTGCTTCCTCAATAATGAATTCTGTGAATGTTCTATTTGAATATGGTGTTGACAGTGCTTGAGGGTCACAAACAAGTGTCTCTAATGTTGGTGATATGTGAATATGTGTATCTGATATAATTTTTATGGTGTTTTTAATGGTTGGAATGTAATTACAAAATATGCTTTGTATTTTTTTTTTGCCTTTATTTGTTTGCTATTATCTAGAGATGTGATATTGGATGTTGATTATTGACTTTGATTTTATGATCTTTTGATGTTTAAGAAAATGCTAATTAATTTTTTGTTTACTTACTTTAAACAAAATGGTTGATATATTATATTGTGGTTCATATAGTGTTCTGTTTTGAGGAAAACAACATGCATAGTCATTTATTGTCATTATTGTTACATCAATTCAAATTAAATGTCTCATTATTATGTCTAGTGATCAATATGATGTGTATGGGTGTACAATTGGGTGTAGGTGTCATGCTTTCTTTAGTTTATTCTCATGTTTACGGTTAAACACTTGGCACATGCTAAACATTGGTTCATAAAATAATAAAAAATGTTATGCTTTAAAGAATTAAAATAAAAACTAATCATTTCCATAGCTGTTATTAAGTCTTGAATGTTATTTATTCCATACATATATATACCTATGTATAAAATATTTTATTTATTAAAATAAAAGGATGAACTTTCTATTGAAATATACAAATATGACATTAGGTTAAAAAGAGCACAGATTATATATCAATTGAAACCAATCTAGTCATATCTGCCACTCTTGTATACTTGAGTTTCTTTTATTGTATTTTCAATATTTTTAATATTTTTTTTTGTTCAAAAAAGAATTGAAGACAGTCTACTTTAAAGAACTAAAATAGGGACCAATCATTTCAATGGCAGTTATTAAGTCATGAGTGTTATTTTACTGATGAACTTTCTATTCCAATTTATTTATACTGTCTTAGGACTTCCTTTTAATCATGTACAGATCTATGTAGTGAAATTTCCCCTGATTTATCTATCATTTATTGTTCTTTGTTTAATATTTTCAGTAGTTTGCAATTTCCTTCTTCAATTATAATTAGCATAATAGAGCATTGCCAACTATAAAGTAATTTTTGCTTCCTTCACATTTTAGCTATCGATTTGATGTTATTTGTCTCATGTGAATATTCTTTGTTGTATTGTCATAGCATAAAATTGTTACATTCAATCTTTAAAGCATTTTTATGCTTTTTTTTGTAATTTTTTATTATAAATATTACTAGATTATATTTTATTTTAATATTACTATATATATATATATATATATTACCTTTCTATATTATTTATGTTTTTCCTACATGATTTATAGGTTAATAATAAAAATTGTTGTGTTTTCCTACAATTCTTCCTTTGATTTTCAGCAAATAACTTGATGCATGATGTCATGTGAGATGTTCAATTAGAGATGAATGTTATTTATCACTCATAAAAGAGTTTATTTTTTCATGAATAAGAATGAATTCCTTCGTATTTTAGTTGCTAATTTGATATTTTGCGTTTCATATAAATTTTGTTTGTTTTATCATCATGGTATAAAATTTTTACATTCAATCTTTAGACCATTTTTATCCTTTTCATGCTCTGTAATGTGTTCTTTGCAAGTTGTCTCACAGCATGTTTGTAGATACAAATAGCACTGTGTTACTTCAACTAGAACAATAGTCTTATCCACTAATGATTTTACTTTCTAATAATAATTTACTTTTTTAGATATTGCATACAATTTACTATGGAAGATCCTATTAGACAAATAAAATTGGTGGCATTTGAAAAGCCAACAGAGAAATTAGTGAGTGCTACAATTACAAAGCTTGCAACACTCATGACTATCAATCAAATGACTTTACCTGGATTATAAAAGCCTTGATCCAACAAACAAAGACATTCGTTATAGGTTTAACCTCAAGAGCAATGAAAGCAAGCTTTGCCAATTACAAAATCTTTGACTGTAATGAAATGGAAGACCAACAATCGCCAACTCTCACTCTTAGCAGGACAATTGTACCAGCAACAACTCCACCAACATCTAAAGAACACAACCAAGAACCTCCAGCATCACCAATAAGCAGCCAAGTAGTCAGAGAGCTTTTCCTAGCCCGCACGCCTCAAAAACACGCCAACACAAGCTAGGGAGAAGAATCGCCCACCAAAACTTTTTACCCACATGTGCTTACTAACTAGCCACTAAATTTAGATTGCCAACCACATGTTGCAATGCCTTATTTTTTTTGCATCAAGGCACATGCTATGTAGACCATTTAGATCATAAATTTTGTATATATTTAGAATGAGACAATATATTGACAAATCATCTTGATTTTATATATACTTAGAATACTGATTATATATTAACAAACTAGGTTGAGGAATACATTTTGTTATTAAAGTGGGAATGAGTGTAAAGAATGATAAATACTATTGTTATTACCTTTCATATTGTTGAACATAGCATGTGAATGCTAGATCATTCAGTTTGATCTAATTGCTAGCCATATTTATCGATCTTGCTTGAAATTAAGAGTATGTCGATAAAGGGGAGTTATAATTGTACAGCTATCATGAAACCCTTCTTTGGGCATAAAACACAGGTACACCACCCCCAGCGCAAGGCATGGGCCTTTTTGTAGTTTCAATTAAAAGGAGTGATTTTCAAGTTTCCTAATAAGCGTTGGGCTCACAGGTAAGAAAGCCCGAAAAGCAAGTTCAAATGGGTAAGCATCACTAATTTAGAGTGTCAAAGTTGTAATTTAACAGTAAATCAGCACTGCTTTATTAAAGAAGCTTCATTTCGTGGGTTTTAGGGTTTTTTGGTCTTGTAGCTTGTACGATTTTTTTTTTTTTAATTTTTGGCTTCTGCTTCTGCCTCTTGACCAAAAATGACTGCTCAGACCGACAAAGAGATCGAAGAGATCCTCGCCGCTCATCTCGATCAACAGAAAATTGATGTAATTCTTCTGTTTTTCCCCTTTTTTAGTTCCTAAAATAATGATATTTTCCTTTTTTTTATTGATTTTTTTTGAAATTTTCGTTTGCAGTCGGAACAACCTGAACAGCCCGTGGTTGAAGATGATGATGAGGACGAGGACGACGATGACGATGATGAGAAGGATGAGGATGATGCCGAAGGTGAATCTTCATATTCTTGTTCATTTCTTAAATCTTTAGATTTGGGCTGAAATGTTTTCAATAATGGTGTATTCTTTGGTTAATTGTGTTTGTTTATATGAATGGAGATATGGTTAAATTTTTTTAAGATGCATGGATTAGCGAATCAAGCTGGTTCGCTAGGCGCTCGAGCTCGATTTTGGGTTTTTTGGGATATGCTCGAATTTGACTGCCAGGTCAAGTAGAGCTCGAGTAGTTCAACTAGTCAGTCATGCCCAGTTCAAGAATTTTAGTACTGGTTGGGTTTCTGAACCTTGAATTTGTAGGGGAGCTTGAGAGCAAGCTTTATACTGTTTTTGACTTGGATTGCACTCCTACTTTGGCTCTCCATTAGGTTGTGTTAGAGATTTGGTGCTATGAAAACCCAGAAATCTGCCAAGTCCAGATTTTTTCTCCTTGTCTAGATGTAGGGTCTTGGCCAATGGTTATTTTGATGGTTTAGGATACTGTCTCGTGTTCATCTATGAAAAGATTATTGTCAATGCATAAAGTCCTTGCTTATTGGCTTGCTAAATTCATTTATTGCTTTATGAAACATGGATCACTGGGTGCATGATTTCACATCTGGGGAATGATGAGAAATGTTAATTGGAGAAGTATACTTTAGACAAATGAGCGATTCAATGATGGCTGGGAATTTTTATTTCCTACTGGTCTTTAAGAGATTCAATTTTTTCTATTGTAAATATTTTCAGGACACCATGATGGAGATGGAAGTGGTAGGTCAAAGCAAAGCAGAAGTGAGAAGAAGAGTCGCAAAGCCATGTTGAAGCTAGGGATGAAACCCATTCCAGGTGTTAGCCGTGTCACTGTCAAGAAGAGCAAGAATGTTAGTCCCCTTTCTATATTTTTAATCGTTCATTACTTCTCTTCTCTGCCTTGCTTATTAGTGTTTACTTTGATAACTGATTTCACTGTTGAATTCAGATATTATTTGTCATTTCAAAACCGGATGTCTTCAAGAGCCCAACATCAGATACCTATGTGGTGTTTGGAGAGGCTAAGATTGAGGACTTGAGCTCACAACTGCAGACTCAGGCTGCTGAGCAATTTAAGGCTCCCGATCTCAGCCATGTGATCTCCAAACCTGAGTCATCAACCATGGCCCAGGATGACGAAGAAGTAGATGAGACCGGAGTTGAGCCCAAGGACATTGAGTTGGTGATGACACAAGCAGGAGTCTCCAGGTCGAAGGCTGTCAAGGCACTCAAGGCTGCAGATGGGGACATTGTTTCTGCTATAATGGAGCTAACAACCTAAGAATGGTGTTTGTTAGTGATATGTGATGGATCTAGTAGTAGCTAATTTGGTTTCTGAGATTGTGTGCTTCAGGTCGGATATCCGTTTTTTTTCTTATTGTTTTTGAAATTTCTTTTTTAATGTTATATTTTCTCTTTTCTTGTTACTGTTGTACCAGTATAAACCATTTGGGAGTGAATCTTTTTCTGATAAGTGGAGTACTTTATACCCTATCAAGTTTTGGTTAGTTGCAATCACTCTTCAGCTCTCAGCTTGACTAAGTATGGACTACTCATCAAATCTTCATTGTGAGCAGGTGGTTTTCCCTTTTTTTTTTTTTTTCATTTATATGGACTACATCAAACCATCAACTCTAGATTTGGGTACATGTGATTTTAGGCTTCACGAGTGAGAGGAAACTTTATCCCATTGTTAGGGATGTATACGGGTACCCAGTGTATGTGTCACGGGGTCATTACTCTCTCTCTTATAAATGCGTTTATGGGGGTGTGTAGCACACTTATTTATAAGGAGCCTAGGATCACCTGTTCTTGTCCGATATGGGATAGAGGTATTGTCCTCGTGATACTTTTTTCCATCTGATTACGGCAACGTCTTCGTTGCCGTCGGTCACTCTGTCTACCCCGATTCGTTGGGGCGCTCGGCGTGAGTCGGATGAGGTCCAGCTTGCTTTGATATCACTTGTCACAGGATTATTACTCTCTTCCCCATAAACACGTTTATGAGGGTGTGCAGCACACCCGCTTGTAAGGAGCTCAGGACTTCCCGTTCTTGTTCGATTTGGAATAGAAGCACTTTCCTCGTGACATATGCACCTTGATAATGTAAGGTTAGGTATTCAAATGAGATTTTTGATACTAAGGGTTTGATATTTGAATAAGATTTTAATACCCGTCTTGAGTTTAGTATTACCCTTGCCTGTTATATAAAACATCCCCTCTTCTTCCCAAGGTTTGACTTCACAATGAGAGGCAATTGTATCTCATTATATAAGCCTAAACTCTATCTTTCTAAGGTTTAAACTCAAGATTTCAAAATTGGGGTTTCAGTTTCTTAGTCATTGGAGTCTCTCCTAAGTCCTAAAGGTAACTTAGGGATCGACATGTTTAATTTGGGAATAGAAAATGATCTAGCCTAGCTCCACATGTGTGTATTCATCTCCTCAGTGTAAAAGAAATATTTTGGAGTTGGTTTAGGTCAAGATTGGGGCTGATGAAGTCTAAACCCCAAGCTTTATCGAAAATGGGTTGTGCTTGTGAGGTTGGGTGAGAAGCCTTGTCCATAGACATTTCAGCATGTGTTACAGAATTTGGGCACTGTTTGTCCTTGTAACATTGCTTACTTATTCCATCACTTGTAAGTGCTTGTAAGTTAAGTCTTTTACTCCACCCTTGTTTATGTTAGGAGGTTAAGCGCCATGATTTAGTGACATAATCTTTTCTTGAATTTATAATTAATTACGTGATTCTTTAATTTCATCGGATTAAAAATTTAATTTAATCGATTTAATTCAAAAATAATATATCGATAATCAAATGAACAGAATGCAAATGTCATGTTAAGTACTTCAACAGAAGTAAATACGTACTTCAATCCCACGTAAATATGAGATTTTAAAAAGTTTATAAATGTGGGTATTATACATTTTATCAAGGTAATCTTTTAAGGAGAAAATAATAATTTTAAGATAAAGTAGTATTAGAAGAGTCTATTTTATACAAAGACAACGTCAAATTGAACAGAGTAAGCAAAGAAGAATGTCATGTTAAGCACTTCAAAAGAAAACAAATAAGGAATCTTAGAAAAAGAGGGCATTGAGCACAATGATCAAGTAGAATGTTATACATGAAAGTACACAAAGGAAAATTAACAAACCAAAACTAAGAGGAAATTTTTATTTTGAGGAAGATTATTTTTGAAAAAACATTTACGAACATAAATATTTGATCTAGATATTTGAATTTTTAATTTGACTAAAATGATTTCAATTTAGTAAAGAGAATGAAAAATATTTAAAAAGATGGAACAGTGTGAAACCTTTTTACCATTATATTTTTTTTATATTTTTTCATTCTTTCTTCTTTTTTATGTTATTTTTTAAAATATTTTCTTTGAAAATTTTATAATTTTAAAAATTTACTACAAAACCATCAAATATAAAAATTTCTCAATTAATATTTTAAATAAAAACTAAACACTAGTACATGTAAAAAAGTATATGTATTTTAAAAGTAAATTGTAATAATGATTTAAATAAATTGAATTAAATTTTATTCCGTAAAAATGCGTGCACAATCAACTAGTTTAATTATATTTGGAAATAAAATTCCTCAACAACCCTAATTTTATTCATCACCTTATTTGAAGATAAAAGATCAAATTATCAATTTAGTATCTATACTTTACCAAAATGTTACATTTAATCATTTGCTAGAATTCATATAAAATGATAACTGGTGTTGACATGACGTAAATCGAAATTAAATTCATATGTTGGATGTATACTACCTAAAACTTGATCAACAATATGCTAACATCATTATCAATGGGTCAATAACTTTAACTACAGAAATTTAAAGATATTAATAATTAAATTTATATAAATAAATTTTAAAAATATATGAACTCGATTTATAAAAATTATAATATAAGATTTGTCAATGACGCGCTATCACTAATGAAAGTTATATTAACATGGTGAATGACACATTAGCAATTTTTACAAAAAAAAAAATAGTAATAAAATTTTAAAAAATAAAGAAGTAATTTAAAGGAATTCTAATAAATAAATGAATTAAATTCGATATTTTGATAAAGAATAGTACACTGTAAAAAGCTCATGACCGTACTATCAATGGGACTGTACTGTCGATGCAGAGCGCGGGAAAGAGAAAAAAATCAAAGTTTTGGTATCCAGTTAAGCAAAACAACCTCGTAAGAAGAGACAAGGGAATACCACTCACTCTCTTCCCTGCTCTCCAGACTCAACGGAAGAAATGGCGAGGAAGAAGAAACGGAGCTGGAAGGTACCAAAGATTTTGTGGAGGATCTTCAATGAGAAAGCAAGGAACCTTGCCACCACTATTACTTGTATAATCCCTCCTCCTCCTTCTCAGCCTTTTCCAATTACTTGCCGTTGCCAAGGCCGTTCTTGTCTTCAATGCTGTGAAGATCCCATTTCTTTTCTCCTTCGACCCGATGACCCTTTGGATTATAAGAAGCTTCTCCATGATTGCTTTGTCGTCGTTAATGACGATGCTCCTTTCCTTGAGTTTAATCCTGATCGACATTGGTCTCAAAAACAGGTCTGGGTGTGGTTCAAAAATGTTTTCTTTTTCTTCCCCTTTCTTTGTTTCTTAAATGAAAAGCCCTTTTAACGGATTCTTTTGGTTGTTTTTGTTTTTGGTTTCAGATTGTGGGAAGGGTTATTGAGATGATGTTATTTCAAAGACCCAAGCCTTGTAATTTAATATGCACTGGTTACAACAAGGCAGGTGCTTTCTTTTGGCTGCTTCTCTTGTTGGTATATCTTCATGTTGTTTGGATGGAGGTTATTCTTTTGTTTGGATGGATCATTAGAAGGAAGAGGGCGGAGGGAGGGGAACCTTGATCTTTTCCTTTCTCCCATTTGAAGTCCTTTATTGTTTCGATGCCTCGAAATTGAGGGAATGGGAGAGAAAGGGAAGTCTTTCCTTCCAGGGTAATATTGTAAAACTATGTGATTGATTCTTTCTTCCCTTCCCCTTTCTCCTTCCTCTTAGATTTTTGCAATACACAAGCATCCGAACCCTTCATTTCTCCTGTTCAACCCAATCATGGCGTTAAGTTGTTTACAGTTCCTTTATCATTTTCATATAGAACATTCTCATTTTGAAGAGTGATGACTATATTAACCAAGTAATTGCAGTCCTTGATTACTTCAATTTTTCCATTCAAACTACTTTTTAAATGAAGCATTATAAGCATTAGACAAGTGCTTGTACTCTTGGTGAGAGATTAGAATAAATATTTTTGGAAACCATAGTTTAAGTAAGTTCTTTACCAGGAATGAAAGTTATAGTTGCAGTGTTCTTATCATGTATTTATTTGCATTATTATCTCTTGTTACCATAACTTGTTGTAGTGCTATTAAACCAGTATGTGGATTCTTGATTGGAGCATGCTAGGCTATAAGGATTTGACATATGCTTGTGGTAATATTTTGCTTAAGGTTTTCTTTCTATTTTTCCTCCATAATTGTTTGTGGCAAACCTTTTGTATTGACATAACAGCTTGCAAGATCAAGCATGATTGTAGAGCTTTTAACGTCTTCAGCTTGGGATATTCTACTTGAAAGGGTATGTTGAGGCTTAGAAATTGTTATTCCATCTGTCAAGTAGTTGTGCTCTTGGTATAATAATTTTATGCACTCTGTACAATTCCTGAATATGGCAGGTTGGGGATGAGTGCATGGTTTATCTACTATGGCATACATCAATATTTTTGCCCCTTTCTCACAAGAAACACCTTCAAGTTGCAGGTTCTCCTATCAATAAGTTATGCAAGAAGTTGTCAAACAATGAAACAAAACCGAAATCTGGTATACAAAAGCTGAACATATTGTGTGTGTTTGTGCACATAGATAGTTATAAAATACCACTTTTATTGACTTTTGTTTACAACATTAATCTCTGTTTTTGTTTGAATTCCTCTGCTAAGTTTCATTAGGTTTCTTCAATTAAAACTAATCTTATGGCAAGTGGTCCTTGCCTACCTATCATATGGATCAATGAATTCTCCCAATCAGAACAGCATTATGGGATTCTGAAACTCATATACATTACTTGAGGGATGTATCAGAATTTGTTCTAAATATCAAACGCCAATGTGACTGTCACCTGCAATCAGAACATATACTATAAATAGTGTTGCTTGATAGAAAGATAATATAGTCATTAAAATTTATTAAATACTAATTCTATGGTGTACTTCCAGTCAGAACAACATTATGAGGTCCAGGAACACATACACATTACTGGAAAGATGAACTTGAAGAATGTTCCAATCTATTAAACAACAATGTGGTTGTAGCTAATCCGTTAGCCGGATAAGTATTGTTACTTGATAGAAAATAAAACAATTGTTATAATTTATTAAAAGTAATATTGTGAATACTATGTTTGCACTTTGGATTAGTTCTTATCATTTTTGGAGTAATTAAGCATGGCAGAATACTCTTAAAGGGTTACATAATGATAAATAACAATTTCCTTCCATAATGCACTGCTTTCAGATTTTGTTCCTATAATTAGTTCCTCATCCATGCCAGGTAATTGTTTGATATGATCAAATAGCACTAATTTTCCACCTGTTTGCTTATGATGTCCAGTCTGCTGGCAGATGTTTGGCCCTAAGCACATCTGGCCCTAAGAATGTGCATTGACATTTTAAAGTGAGCTAATTATAGTAGGATGCATTGAGTACCTCATCTCTCAAGTTTCTGTATGCTTTGAGCTGTAAGTTGATTCTATGACTTGTACCTTTTCTCTTGAACAATCCTGGTTCCACATTTTTATATCAAAATATGTAGGCCACTGGAGAAAGACCCAGTTAGCTATTCCAATCACTGCCTGAATATTGATTTTAGTAGACACATCAAACGAGCATGATATGTTAGTTGACACACGTTGATCTTGGTCAGTTGGATCCGTTTGTTCAATCATTTGATAAGCAGAGATGTTCTTTGATAAATGAACGACTTAATGGAATTAATCAGTCCTTTGTTCACTTGATATCTTTTGTAGTACTATTAGGTTTTATATTTCTCTCTTGTGCCACTTTTTGTCCCTTTCATTTTCTTTTCTTTTCTTCTTCCATTTTTTTTTGCCTTGTTGCCTGTTTGTGTTGTCTCACCTGCTAAATTTTGATTGAATGGTCCTTACGTTGGAAAATTTTCTCAGGAGCTGGAAAGAAAAGGAAGGGAACTGATAATAGCATTTCAGTGTCAAAGAGGCAGCAATGTAGTTCCCTTCCCAGTTATGACATTGATTTTGCTGGTTCCAGAATGCAAGAAGCTGTTGCTAAGTCTTCAAATGGAGAACTTCAAAGAAGGTCAAGTCAGACTGCAGAAAAGCATAAAAAGTTTTATAGACCTTTTGATTGGAAACGCCAGAAGAGGCACAGACAACTAAATATTCCAGAATGCAGACATGAGACCATCTCCAGAACCATTTTTTCTGATGAAAGTTGCTTACCTGGGAATCTCAAGTCCCCCTCCAACATAAGTCAGGTAATTTTCTTCAGTAGTTGTTTATTCTAAGAACCCAATAACTATATTTTCCTGCATAATGTTTGATTAATGCAAGTATATTTTATTTGTAAAATCATGCCATGTCGTGTAGTGTATACGATGTTTGTAAGAGAGAGATGCATTAATGCTAGTATATTTTATTTGGAAAGAAATCTTAGTGTTTGGGTTTGAGCAAAACTTTAGATACTACCTGAAACATAACAAGTTTTTGTAGAGGAAAAGATGTAGTAGCTGTTGCAGATCACGGATTTTAGTTGTGCTTTCTTTACTTGATTGAAAAGGACTTCAGTGCCCTCCAACATTAAATTAATGACACTTTAGACTTGTGAAAAATCAAATGTGGCATTTAAGAAAACACAAGAGCAGGTGTAAGCAAGCAAGGAAGTTTTCTTGTCAGTTCTGTTTCATATCTTTTAGTACTTGGGTTAATACAAGTGGATGAGAAGTTTAGAAACTCAAATTGCAAAATTTGTGATCTCTTGTCATTGCCTTGATTGACATTTGCATATTGCCTTCACAGTTTCTTTTATTTTGTTATGCAGATGCCAGTTCAATGTTCTTGTTATTTGATGCTAAAACCTCCCCAATTATTCTCCCATTGGAAAGAGATTAACAGGCAATCTATGTTCTATAATTTGGAATGTTCTTCATCCGTTCTTCCACAAGAACGTATCCTTTAATAGGTTTCAAAAGGTAGTGCATGTGGTTTTTTTTCTTCAATTTTGTGTAAGGTAGCCATTGTCATACAGTTGTGACTTCATATTTATAATGTTATTAGGTAATTTTGCCCCTCTTTGGCTTTATGGATTTGGTCACCTTAATAATATATAGATTTACTAAATACCTTAGTGCCAAATTTTTCAAGTTCAAAGCGTCTCATGGAGAATATCTTTTGTTTGTCTGATGCAAATGTAAGTGGTCAATCAGCGCCATGCTCCCATGACAGTGACTTTTGTCTCGTTGGATCTTCTTGCCTGTAAGTTGCATCCTGCAGATTTGTTACTCTAGGGTTGCGATGTTCTATTAATTTTGTGGTATTTTTAATGGAGGGAGTGATTTGGCAGAAGCATCTTTAGGGTATTGCTTAAGCTGGTTAGTTGTTGGCTTTGTAATTCACTATCTTATTTTACATGCTGTGGAGCATGTGTTCTCATTGTGCAAAGCCTATATGATAGGTATGTTTACAATGGAATTGATCAACAATGCTAGAAATTGTTCCAATTATATACAAATAGGTCTGTTGACTAGGTATACTAACGCTGCAGAGAGGGCTAAGGTAAATGGAATGCTCTTATAGCAGTCAAAGAGATCTTTGAAGTCCTTTGTATACACACACACACACATTGTATTCAAACCTGTGTGGTCCTTGTCAATTAGCTCAAAAAAGTTTAAGACGAAAATTATGGTCATTATATATTTGTAATGTTCAGTTTTTAATCTTAAAATGTTAAACCTATATAAATATATTAAATAATGTTAAAAATTGTATTTAGACCATAATTTACGCAATAAAGCTATTTTATAAAATGCTTTTTGTATTTTTGGTTCACCAGGTATCACTCGTTTCTTAAGTTGCTGAAGATGCTTATACGCAGAAGTAGACGTTGCAAGTCTTTGAAATTGTTGGAGAAGTATTGTCCACTATCTTCTTTCAATGAAAAGGCTATGGGAAAATCGAGCACAATAGTTGAGGTTAGTTTTACTTGTGAGACTCATATAAGGTTTTTGAAGCTGCAAGAGCCATCCTCTGAAATGCTTAGGTGTATGTTTTGCTAGTTGTCTTTTCTATTTTCAAGCCTTACCTGTAATGATGCTATGTTGGAAGATTGTGCAAATGTCCAAATTTTATGGTGTTTGCACTATTTTTAGATGAATTTGCAAACAGCTGGTGTTTATGGTAGTACAAAATTTTCTTTTTCTCTTTTTCTAGATGTGAATGTAAGAGTGTATGCAAGATGTTTCTAAAATGTGATTTCGAAGTTTTTCTATTTCAGAGCAATGTATTGGACAAAGGAGTGCTCAAGGAATCTCATGGCGTTGGTGCCAAAGAATACAACAAAATTCTGGAAGCTGATAGTGCACAGCTTGAGTCGACCAAGCCTTATTGTTTACAAAGTCAGGTAGGGGCGTTTATATGGGCTGTTTGTAGAAGTATAGTTCCTCCAGATTTGCTGGGAACTCCTTTTAACTGGAGAATACTAAGGAGAAATATTTCCAAATTTATTCGGCTGCGAAGATTTGAGAAGTTCTCTATGAAGCAGTGCATGCATCAGTTAAAACGCTCTGATTTCCCCTTTTTATCGAATAACCATACTTCATGCTGCTTGAATGGACAGGTGCCAAAGAATGGCACAGGGCAGAAGAAATTCAGTGAAGCAGGTTTTAGTATACATGATATTAAGCATAAACTATTTGTCAACTGGATTTTTTGGTTCTTTTCTTCTCTAGTGGTGCCATTGGTGCAAGCCAACTTCTATGTCACTGAAAGTGAGCATGGGAAACAAGATGTTTTTTATTATCGCAAGCCAGTTTGGGAGAAGTTTACAGATCATGCCATCACTTGCTTGAAAGATCGGAGCTATCTTGAATTGGATGAGGCTGCTGTTAGGGCTATAATAGACAAAAGACCATTTGGTTTCTCAAGGTTGAGGCTTTGTCCAAAACAAAATGGAGCAAGAATGCTGGCAAATCTTAAAGCATCCTCAAGAATGCTGGACGGAGGATCCTGTTCAAAACATAGATGTTCTTGGATGCACAGAAGTTTAAAAGCATGTTCTAGGAAAGTTAAGTCCAAACGTTTTAAATCTGTTAACTCTGTTCTTCGTGGTACACATGCAGTTCTAAAAGGTTTGCTGTTGAAAGAACCAGAGAAGTTGGGGTCATCGGTTTTTGATTATAATGATGTCTATAGAAAGTTATGTCCATTTCTAACCACTCTAAAGAATGTATCAACAACTGTGCCTGGTCTATTTGTTGTGGTTGCTGATGTTTCAAAGGCTTTTGATTCTATTGATCAGGATAAGCTGCTTAGCATAATGGAAGATGTCATTACGAAAGATGAATATCATTTACAGCAAATTCGTCAAGTTGGCTGTTCAAGCAGATGTTTATGGGATTATGAGAATCTCATGTTGGTTGATGAGACTGTCAACACGGGTTCAAACTTAATGTCTTCTGTCCCAGTTCGCTCATTGTCTAGCATTCTTGTTAATCAGGTAACCTGTTTTTTGTTGCTCTTGATGGAACATTTATGTTTTGTTGCTGTTGAATCTTTTCTCCTTTATTTCTGCTGGATTAGGTCTCCGTATATTGAAAAGAGAAAAGATTTCTGCTATCATCTGTCCATATTTGCTCACGGCTTTCTTGTTACCCTTTGATTGTTATTGTCAACTGTATTTCAATATTCCTCCTCCCTCAATTGCTGTTTCATTCTTGATGCACTTGCCAGTTCAGATATAATGCGATCTGTTTCATTTCGCCAAGCACCTTCCATACTGTTGTAGATCAACCTTTTGTTGTTTTTCTTCTCTTCATGCAGTTGCTGATTTTGCTGCTTTGAGCAGCTTCCTTGGTATCTTGTAACTTTGTTTTACTCTGAAATGCATGTAGAATTCCTTTTTATTTATTTATTTCCAGTTCATGGTTTTTAGTTTTGCATACTCAAGTCATGTCAAATCTGAATCTGTCCTTGGCACTTGCCACTCTGGAGTGGGAAACAGTAATCCGTCCTGCAAATGTATGATTAATTTTAAAAGAGGTGTATAATGCAATATCAGTTACCATTAGTGGCTTGAGAAGATACCATGACATTATTTTAACTTGCCTTTGGTACAAAGGGCATGTAGGTTGAGCTCAAAAAAGTTTTAGAAAGAAATGACAGGTACTTATGGTTTACTCTCTTTTTCATTTAGAGAAGGAAAGTGGAAAAAGGAGATTAATAAACAAATATATGGGTCATAAATCATACTTGGCCAAGCTAGGGCCAGAACCTTCACTAGTACTAGCTTGGCTATGCTAGAAATCTTTGCCTGCTATGGCAGACAAGCTTTTCTGTCAGAAAAAGTAGACAACTTTGGTCTGGCCCTCTGAATTGCTTTTAGCTCATTAATGTATTTCCTTCATTTCTATTTATTCTGTTTTATATCAAAAGGAATTGTAGTTGAAGTGGCAAGGCATTGAGTTAGAATTGGAGATAGACCTGGGTTTTAAACTGTATGAAAAAATAACCAAATACTTTTAAAATTATTGAGGTCATGAAAATCTGTTGAGAAAGTTAGAACTTGGGTATGCTATATAGACTGTATGCCAGGGAAGATGATCTGGATAGAGAAATTGTATAATGTAGGGACTTATTATATTATTCTTGTATTTTATGGGCTCAATAGCAATGTAATATTATTTATGATTTGTTAAATGGTGTGATTTCTCATTGATTAAGTTTGTGGTCGTGGCTTTTATATCTAAGTTTATCCCTTTCAGCAATTATGAATTGATTTTAGGTAAGATACTTAATATGTATGGAGACACAATTTCCTTTTCACCTCTTTTTCTTTTTTTTTTTTGTGCCATATTTGTTATTCACATGTGTCCATCTGTTTTACTTATTAGTATTGGTCTTACACATGAGAAGTCTTAAATGGTGTTATTCAAATTTAATTAAATCTTAATTTTTTGATATTAATTCTCTATTTCTCCTCATCTGCCCTCCCTATCTATGCAGTTGGACCAGCAAACTCCTTGCTACCTAATTGAGCACATTTTATCTTTCTGGTTTATTAGGACTGCGTAGCACACACAACTTCTTTACCTATATAAGGCCATAAAAAATGATGCTTGACAACAGTCTCTTGGCCTTATAACTATGGTTTGCTTGACAGTTTTCTATATTATTACTTCTGGAGACCTGCTGAACCTCTTAAATGATGCTATACAAGGTACCTAATTGTTGATGCACCAATGATTATAGGGTACCCGGCCTCCCCCTTTCTTGCTCTTTAATTTCATTTATGCTTTCCTTGTTTGCTGAATTTTTTGGTGGTGAAATCTCTCCCATTACCTGTCAAATGGGAAAATGTATTATATCAAACTACTTGTGGAAGGGACTAAGGAGGGTGGCTAAAACAGCGAACAAGGAATGCTAACAAATAATGATTAAATTCTTGAGACACACACAACACACACTCACACATGTATGTATGTGAGTGTGAGTGTGTGTGTGTGTGTGCACATGTGTGTTTGTACATATGTATATACATATATAGGTTTTTTTGAAAGGCATATATAAATATGTAAGTATATGTGTGTCTATATATGAATGTATAGAAAGCTTAGCCTAGCCTTATTTTTTTGATATGGGACTTGGGTTGGGAAAATGTTTCAGGGGTGCAGCAGGCTTCTTAAAAAGGAAGAGCTGTTTTCTAACCTATATGAGCATGTAAAGCGTAATGTGCTTCAATTGGATAAGAAGTTTTACTTGCAAGGAATGGGGATACCTCAAGGAAGTATGCTGTCATCTCTGCTTTGCTCATTATATTATGGGTATATGGAAAAGCATGAGATCTTCCCATATCTTGAGAAAACTTTTGAACCTGCTGCTGAAGTTTTATCCGCAAGACATGTTTTTTCTGATGCCTCAGATGCTCAGAATTCCAGTGAGGATGCACTTATCTTTCCCCCTACTTATTTGCTTCTAAGATTTATTGATGATTTTCTTTTCATATCAACTTCGAAAGAGCAAGCTAGTGGTTTCTTGTCCATGTTGCGTCGAGGATTTCCAGACTATAACTGCTACATGAATGAGGAAAAATTCTGTCTAAATTTTGACATCGAACGTCAAGCTGGGCTTTTATCAAATAGGATTTATGTGGTTGATGATGGAACTTCATTTCTTCGATGGAGTGGTTTGCTCATAAACTGTTGCTCTTTAGAAATTCAGGGTGATTATACAAGGTCAGTTTCTTGTATGGTTTTTATTAGAAATGTTAGTAATGATTTTGGCTTCCTTCCTGATGCTTGTTTTGCTGGATTAGTAAACAACACTATGTTTATGTAAAGCTCTCACCACTTTAGATGCTACAGTTCCTGACCATAAATTGCTTTCAGTTTGTGCATTTTTTATTATGTAAATCATCATTGAACATCACAAATGGTATATCCTATGGTTTGACATCCAAATAATTCTAAATTATGTATTAAATGAAATAAAGAACAACTTATGGCCTGATCCATTCCCAAAAAACTCTGTTCCTTTTTATTCCTTGTTAATTATCCCCAACAGAACCAGGGAAAGACAGCAGAACCGTTTTAAAGTTTTTCCTGAATGAGTTCAATCTTGTTAACAGGTATTTGGACAACCACTTAAGTTCCACTCTTACTGTCCGCTGGCAAGGTAAACCGGGTAATTATCTAAAAAAGAAGCTGTGTGGCTTCACGAGACCTAGGTGCCATCCCCTATTCTTTGATTTAAATATCAATTCCGCATCTGTTGTCAGATTGAACATCTATCAAGCTTTTCTGTTGTCTGCAATGAAGTTCCATCGTTATGTCTCTGAAATATCAGACATTTTCAAACCTTTAAGAAGATATTGTTTGAAAATCATTGAAAGATCCTTCAGGTATGGATTCAGATATTTGTTATCTTGCAATTGGCTGGTGCATTAAGAGATTGTCCACTTAAAATCATTTTTATTCATTTTCTGGATGTTTGCTGCCTGAAGCTAAACATCTCTATCAGAAGTATCCTTAGAAATTGTTTATTAATAATTAGTATCACATTTACTCTTCTAACTTTATTTTTGCCAATTATACTGCCATATCTCAGGTATATGCAGAGGCTGATCGGCAAAAGAATGGGTTCTAGTCGTCTGGGTTCAGGCTTGTCTCCTGTTCTGAAACTGATGAAGGAAGAAGTTGTATGGCTTGGATTAAATGCGTACATCAAGGTATTAAAGAGGAAACAGTCAAGGCATAGGGTATTGCTGTCTATGCTAAGGTGTAAGTATTTTGCCCATAGAATTACAGGGAATGAGTCATCTGAATTAAGATATGCAGTTGAAAGATCACATTCCTCTTCCTTATGGAAAATAGAGTATTGATGGGAATGTGATATTGACCCTCTTGCTTTTGTTTCTCACATTACCTTGATGTTATTGTACTGCTTTGAAAGGGTTATATTCAAGTTTGATCATTCATATATACATCTGACAAATAGTATGTGAAAATGGAACTACGGGGATAGCAATTTTTAGGTCGAGCATGAATCTTGATCTTGATGTTATGTTGTTTAATTTGATAAGATTGGTATTGTCTTGATATAAATTTTTTTTGTTTGGACATTTTTTCTTCTAGTGGTTACTGTATAAATGATAATGTTTATGATTTCTATAGAGTACAGTAGGGATAGGTTTGACATTTGACAATAGCAGTGCTAGAGAGTTATCCAACTTGGTTTAATTATTTAATAGTAGCAGGCAGGTATACATAGCATATCTGAACATGGGACATGTGAGCCAAAAACAATAATTAGAAAAGAAAGAGCTATATCATATGCATTTCATGACTTAAGTTTGCGTCTTCTGATGTTGCGTTAATGTCCCATCTCTTGAGCAAAGTCCCTGGGAAGTCCATGCTGCATCTTAATCAAAAACCTAATCAAGGATTTTGACTTGTATGGAGAGAAAGAACTTGGGAAATATGGGATTTATATGGTGGGTGTAATCTTCAATTAGGTGATGATCTTTGCTTCACTAAGTTAAAGAAGAAATCTCAAAACGGTTCAAGGATCAATTGTTCCGTTGACACTGATATGTGAATGAGTGAAGATTCAGGCAAGTCAATAACATATTCTTGATGGTCAATTGTATAGTACTTGGGGTTCAAGAAAAGGTTGCGGTATGAAGGTGGAGTGTTGCAGCAAGTAGGTTAGTAGATCATGCATGGGTATAGTTCGGATACTTATTTGGTGTTCGAGAATGATCATGGTTACACGATTTGATACTTATTTGGTGTTCAAGAATGATCATGGTTACACGATTCGCCAATTCAGGAAGAATGATCATGTGGAGAAAAAAGCTGAGAAAAGAAGAAAGTTGATCAAATTAGAGCTAGGGTTTATTATTTGTTAGAGATTTAAATTCGAGATATAATATATATTTCAATTTATAAAATGGTTGCAATCAAAGTCATGTCTCTCTTGAGCCGTAAAATTCTGCTTTCTTTGGTTAGGGTTTTAATGGATTTTCCTCTACATTGATTGATGCAAATAACTTAAAACCATTAGAGTATTAAAATCCAAAAAGGGTTAAAGAGACTATATTCAATTAATAGGTATGCATCTTCTTGGGTTTCATGACATTTTCACAACCAAAACATCTCTTGCAAGGATGTGAGCTGCTCCTCGAATTTAGAGGGATTAAATACAATGCACCCAACTGGTCTTGCATGGGTGGTTAAACCTCTTGAAGGAGATGACAAGCTTTTAATTTCTTGTTGCAACAGAAGCAAAGTGAGCTCAAAAGGTGGATGCTTAGGAACTGTTTAAAATTAATTTACTTTTGTATCATTTTTGGAGCTGTTAAAAAAATTGAAAATTTTATCTTTTAACAATATCTGTAGACTTCTTTTTGGAACAAAAAGGAGACAATTATTATTATGTTAAATTATCATTCTAACAATTTTATTATTCATAAAACCAA
>NW_018397269.1:2668527-2668631 GCF_002168275.2 Theobroma umbraticum
TTGATTCTCTCTCCAATTCTCTTGTTTTCTTGCTTTGTTCTTGGCTCCAAATCTTTAGAATAGTTGCTTGCTGCCTCCTCTCAAAAATCTCTGAAAAAGGCTCC
>NW_018397269.1:2668641-2668766 GCF_002168275.2 Theobroma umbraticum
TCCAAATAACCTAATTTTCGAAATCCCGTTAACTTCCCTTATTTTTAGTAAAGTCGCACAGCGCTGCCGCGCTACTACTCCAGCGCGGCAGCGCTGAGCTCTCTGGAATTTTGTATGTGTGCTTC
>NW_018397269.1:2668776-2669314 GCF_002168275.2 Theobroma umbraticum
CGTTGCAGCCTTGTTCTCCCAGCACTGTGGCAGTCTATCAAATTCAAATGTAAGTTTCACCCTGATATGTTAGGAACTGGGCAAAGTCGTAAACATAAACGTTCTTATCTCTGTCTCTTAACTTTCCAATGGATAAGAATCACATCAATTGGACTTCTGGATTGAAGATTTTCTCCAAATACCGCATCATATTCAGTCTTTACATACTGCTGCAGTGGTCCGACTTTGACAATATTTTGACCATGATCCAGTCAGAACTGGGCCAATTGGTGAACATAAACATTGTATCCCTTCTTCTTATAATTCGATTGGTCTAAGAATCACCTCATTTGGAGTTTTTTAGAAAGAGATATAGTCAAAATACTGAAACATATACGAATGAAGCTATCACCAGACTTGCACTAATTTTCATCAAATGAGTCTTTTTCATCAATTTCTTACAAAAGCCATAAGAGAAATTAGCAATAACTGCTGTTAAAGTAATTTAAAATAACCTAAAATTTAACTAAAATAACTTAAATTAATCACTTAACAAGTA
>NW_018397269.1:2669345-2681603 GCF_002168275.2 Theobroma umbraticum
TGCTAAAATTTGAACCTAAAATCTCAAAGATCTAGCTACTTAAGCTCTCAAAATAAGTCAAATTAACTCTATATAATAGAGTTATCAATAACACTTGAAAAATCTCTTTGAATTATATTCAGAAAAATTTCAATAAGTTCTTATTCTTTTATTGTATTCAATCAGGCTTTTTTAATTTTATTTTTGATCAAATAGTTTCTTATGACTAATGGTAGACTAATTGTTATTAGTTAAAATGTCACTTATCATTTTATATTACATGTACTGATGTGGCATGCTAATATATCATACTAGACGATGATGTGATGTGTTGATGTGATATGATTATAGCATGAACTTATTGAATCTTACTTCAATTTAATTTATATAGAGATATAATAATTTAATTGGGAGAGATGTTTTAATGAGAAATTCAAGAAAGACTTGTAAATAATTTGAGACTCTAGGTTAGCATCTTAATCTATTGAAATAAGTTAAGAGAGAGGGACAATACTCAGATGGAGCATTAAGGGATATCATAATCCTAGGTCTAGTAATTGATTAAATTTTTAGACAAACTTTCCACTTAGTTAGTTTTAGTTTGGATTTTTCTTTTCAATAACTAAATTCAATTGTTTGAATAAGGCTAAGGTATGTTAATATTAGTAGTTAGAAATTGGTGTGTCTAAATTTCATTTTGTAGCAGCATATTGGACAAAATAAAGTCCTAGAAGATCACACTGATGATAATAACTTGAAGTCATTATGGTCAACTAAGGATAAATAGTTGAATCAATCTTCACAGTCATCACAATCAACTAAGGATATATTCATAATAATTCTAATTAAATTTCCATGCGTCTAATTAAATCTTGCATTGTTAGAAACTATCTTGTCATATTAATTATTTATGAACAATCATAAATAAATTCTAATCAAATTTTGAATTGTTAAACTTGAAAAGAACACCAACATGATTCACCATTAAAGGAACCACACAAGATCAACATCAGATTAAAGTAAATTGAAGATAAGATTTAAAGGTATAGATATTAAGGATAGTAAAGTGTTCATCTTGATATTGAAATCCTAATACCGTACCGAATAGCCTATTAAAAATCTTCCAAACAACCAACTAATAGTAGACAACACTATTTATAGCAGTTTTTCACTGCTCTTGACAGTACCCCAAAATTATAAAACAAAAAATAATCGTCAACAAAGATTATGTGGAAATCACTCTAGTCTTTATCCCCCTTGTCCGACTGTAGTACTTGCCTTATCAATAGGGTTGTTCTTGTATTTCTACTTAATTTGTCCCAACGACTTCTCATTTATCACTTCCATATTTATCCATGTGGGATTTTTTTTTAACTTACATAAATCCATACCATAGAGAATTGGTAAAACTTCTTATGTCTTGTTTTCAATTTTACAACTCAAAAAGGATTATTAAACACCGTGACTATATACACTACTTCCATGCACATATATAATTTTGTATGGATCTGCCATGAATTTACTTAAAAATAAAAAATAATGAAGATTTTATACCTACCGACTTCTTGTCAGCTTATGGCTAGTTGCATGCCGTGTAGTGCAACATTCAAAGCACAATACAACCAAACCAATAGTTTACGAAATTTGGTAACCGCATGGTACAAAATTATATTATATCATTTATGACACTCCATGATAAAATTCATCTTATCAACATTCATTTACTTTCTTCCTTCATTATTTATTCTGGGTTATTTCCACTGTTGTTCACACAATATAACTATTTCACTAATTCTAATTGTTTTTGTTACTTTTTGTATAGCATGATTCTATCGTAAAACAACTCTTAAAGAAATAATAAGTTAGTAACTAAAATCGATTATCTACTTAGATCTTATATTTCCAATGGGAGACTGCATAATAGCTTAGCCACAACTTTAAAAATTTCCCCATTTTCTTGTTTAATTTGTGGCTCAAGCACATCAATAGATTAATTTAAATTTGAAATTAGTCCTGACTAGTTCATGTCAAGTTTTATAATGAATTCTTCACGTTGATCAATTTTTTCAATTAAATTCAATATTCAAACCAGAAAATAATACATACTATACTTGGTACTAAGTTACCTATCACTCTTAAAAAGTAATCATTTACTTATTTATAAAAGATAAAAGGAAAAGATAATTAATATGTACTAATGCTCCTTGATAGATCACAAATATTTTAGATTGTACCTTAGATGATTGTTGTTTTCACTAACTTGCTTTTTCTTTTTATTTTTGCTTCCAAAAAACTTGTTGAAAAAAGAGAGCTAATTATAGAAAGAAAAATCAATGATAACTAAAAACAATTAAAATTAAATAATTAAAAATATAACACAAACCATAAAATAATTAATCATTCTATATAAAAGTAAAATCATACAGTTTATTCTTTTAAAAACTTTTATTTTAGTTTAAATTAATTATAATTATTATGTTTCATTGGTACCCACATACATCTTTACTTTTGCTTTTGCAAATGCAAAATAAGTAATAAAAGCAAAAAAAAACCAAGAAAGAAACACATTGCAATAAAGGAAGAGCCCTTTATTGGTGTGTGTATATATATATGCACAAAACTTCTATTTAAGTACTTGGAAATAAAAAATATACGAAAATTTTGTATCTATCGGCTTCTTGTCATCTTATGTTGTCTACTGCAACATTCCTAAGTTTATAGAATCGAACAATCCTGAGTTTTTAAGAGGATTTGGGGAAGAAGGCTTCTTTCATTAAGATTACAGTTAATATCTGATGGTCATTCACATATCACTTGAGTAACTTCTTATATGGTTGTACTTATATATATATGCACATGACTTCTATTTACTTGGACATAAAAAATAAATGAAAATTTGGAAAATTTTTAATTATTATATAGATATTTTTAATAATCTTGGAAAGTATATTTTTAATAATCTTGGAAAGTTTTCTTTTATCATTTCCTTTCTATTTATATTATTTAACTATTGTGTGAAATTTTGTATATGGTATTTAACTATTTATATTTTATGTATTTTATTTTATGAATCTAAAACATATTGTCAAGCGTAACGTTTTTGTAAGTTTTTCTTTCTTATTCCTTTTGATTGATATGCTATATAAAATTATTATCTACTATGAACTTTTTGATTGTTGTTTAAATACAATGAACTACTTTTGAAAATTTTTAACTTTTATTTCTCTTTGTCTTTAGCCCTCTCAACAAAAATTAGTTAGCGTCGCCCTTGTCCACCGACTTCTTGTCATCTTATGCTATCTATTGCAATATTCAATGCAAAATTAATGGTTTTAGAAATTTGGTAACCAAAAATAATGAAAATTTGGTAACTACCAACTTCTTGTCATCTTATGCTATGTACTGCAACATTTAATGTAAAACCAATCATTTTAGAAATATAGTAACCAAAAGATACGAAACAATATGATATGAAAGTCATTTATATAGAGTTGACTGATATTAATGTAAATAATTTCTATGGATATTTTGCATGAATATCTTATTTACTTAAAAAGAAAAATAATGAGATTTTTTTTGTACATTTATATAGGGGGTTGTCGTCTTGTGGCTGCTTCATGCTGCAAAACTAGCATATAAGCATTGAGTCTATGCAAGTTTTGAAGCAATATAGTGAACAATAGAATGTTGATTCCACATAGAATTGAATTAGTTATAATTACTAATTACTAAAATTAACACACCTTAAGCTTATTCAAACAATTGAATTTAATTATTAAAAAATCAAATCCAAACTAAAACTAACAACTAAGTAGAAAATTTATCTAAGAATTCAATCAACTACTAGACCTAGGATTATGATATCCCTCAATGCTTCATTAGAATTGTTTCTCTCTCTTTTATTTCAATAGATTAAGTTGTTGACCTAGAGTTCCAAAATTATTCACAAGTCTTTCTCGAGTTTCTCATAAAAATCACTTCCAATTAAATTACTATATCTCTATGTAAATTAAATTAAAAAAAAGATTAATTAGGTTCATGCTCTAATCTTAGCTATATTTGACACATAGGTATATTTTTATCCTGCATGCAAATCAAATCACCTAATCTACTAAGTGCATTCAAACATACACAATTCCATTCATAGTTTACTCTAAATTTTCTTCATGAAGGTTTAATTTAGGTTTCCAAATCAATCTTATTGGTGGCCAATCAATTAGAAGTATTAAGAATAGAATATAATAAACAACTTAAAATGATTAAACATAAGAAAAAGAGAGATAAATAATTCAAACTACATATTGAGTTCAATCATAGACCTAGATAACTAATTTAGTTCCTCATAATTGCAAAAATCTTCATCAAAAACAGTTTAAACATCAAAACTAAACAAGAAAGTGTAAAGAAACTAAAGAAGAAAGGACTCTATTAATTTTACGATTGTTGATCCACAATTCTCCTTTGAATTCCTTGCTTCTTTCTTAGCTTCAATTCCTCTTTTTTTTTTTTCAAAAAGCTCTTTCTTAATTGATGTTTAATTGCTGCCTAATTGACACTTTAAAGGTGCTCTTGAAAGGTGTTTAAATAGGGCTTAAGTCTATAGCAACATAGAAGTCTAAAAGCACAAGAAGTTTTCTCACTTTCTAGTTTAAATTTTGAATTTTTTTTTACTAATCTTATCAGGGGCCATAGCCTCGAGTTTCCTGGGTCGAAAGCATGATTTTTAATTTGGGGTCCGTGGCCTCGGCGTTAGGGGCTGTGGGCTCAAAGGCCTCTCTTGATTTTCCACGTTTTGCTACACTATTCCAATTTCAACATGATTTTTGACCACCTTCCAAACTAAATTGGGTAAAGCATCAACATAAGAGTTATAGATCTACCTCTTAGCTTTTCAATGGCTTAAGAATCACATTATTTAGACTTCTGTAGTGTGAAATATACTTGAAATACCACAACATTTGCAGTGAAGGTCAGCACATAGAATGCAATCTCCCACTTCCATTAAAGGTCTTTCTTCATTTACAGCTACAAAAGTATAATTTAATCAATAGCAGCTATCTTAAGCACATGTTCATCTATTTAAACACAAAATTAACTAAGATTAAATTGACTCAACTTAATTAACAAAAATTAAATAATTAACTAAAAACACCTATAATGTAAGATAAACTTCATGAACATAACAATTTAATCTCTAAAATTAAGATCAAATAACTCTATATCATAGAGTTATCAGTTCTAAAAAGCAAAAGACTGTTGATTGATCCTCAATGGAAGCTAAATATTGAGCCATTGTAACTCCACTGCAAACTTATGATAGGTCCAACTATCCTTTGTGATAACTTAAGTGCCACATGTACTCATGCAAATCTAGCATTCATATTAGAATGAAGCATCATGCACTAGATTATTATTTTGTCAATGAAAAAGTCTACCAATCACAACTTCAAGTAAGACATATCTCAACTACACAAAAATTTGCCGATGCCCTCATCAAACCGTTGTCCAAATCCAAATTTCATTACCTTTTATCTAAAATTGGCGTTTCTAAATTTCATTTTGCGGGAGCATATTGGACAAAACAAAGTATTACAAGATCAAGGATAACTTGAAGTCATTACAATCAACTAAAGATAAATAGTTGAATCAATCTTCACAGTCATCACAATCAACTAAGGATATATTCATAATAATTCTAATTAAATCTCCATGTGTCTAATTATATCTTGCATTGTTAAAAACTATCTTGTAATATTAATTACTTATAAACAATCATAAATAAATTCTAATTAAATTTTGAGTTGTTAAACTTGAAAAGAACACCAACATGATTCACCATTAAAGGAACCAAACAAGATCAACATCAAATAAAAGTAAACTGAATATAAGATTTAAAGATATAGATATTAAGGATAGTTAAGTGTTTTTCTTGATATTGAAATCCTAACACCCTATCGAATAGCCTATTGAGAAGCGACAACACCAAGGATATTAAAAATCTTCCAAACAACCAACGAATAGCAGACAACACTCTTTATTGTAGTCTTCATTGCCCTTGACACTACCCCAAAATTATAAAACAAAAAATAATCATCACAAAGATTACGTGGAAATCACTCTAGTCTTTATCCCTCTTGTCTGACAGTACTAATTGCCTTATCAATAGGGTAGTTCTTGTCTTTCTACTTAATTTGTCCCATTGTCCCAATGACTTCTCATTTATCACTTTCATATTTATCTATGTGTGTTTTTTTAACTTACATAAATCCATATCATAGAAAATTGGTAAAACTTCTTATGTCTTGTTTTCAATTTTAACAACTCAAAAAGGATTATTGAACACCGGGACTATATACACTACTTCCACGCACGTATATAATTTTGTATGGATCTGCCATGAATTTACTTAAAAATAAAAAAATAATGAATTTTATACCTATCAGCCTTTTGTTAGCTTATAGCTAGTCGCATGCCTTGTAATGCAACATTCAAAGCACAACACTACCAAACCAATAGTTTCAGAAATTTGGAAACCACATGACACAAAATTATATTAAGTCATTTATGACAATTCCTAATGAAATTCACCTTAGCAACATTCATTTATTTTCTTCCTTTGCCACTTATTCTAGATTATTTTCACTATTGTTTGCACAATATAGCTATTTCACTAATCCTAATTGTTTTTGTTACTTTCTGTATAGCATAATGTTATTGTAAAATAACTCTTAAAGAAATAATAAGTTAGTAATTAAATTTGAGTATCCACTTGGATCTTACATTTCCAATGGGAGACAGCACAATAGCTTAGCCACAACTTTAGAAATTTTACCTTTTTCTTGTTTAATTTGTGGCTCAAGCACATCAATAGGTTAATTTAAATTTGAAATTAGTCTTGACTAATTCATGTGAAGTTTTACAATGAATTGCTTTACGTTGATCAAATTTTTCAATTAAATTCAATATTAAAATGAGAAAAGAAACATACTATACTCGGTACTACGTTAACTATCACTCTAAAAAAAATAGCATTTACTTATTTATAAAAGATAAAAGAAAAAAGATAATTAATATGTACTAATGACCTCGGATGATTGTTGTTTTCGCTAACTTGCTTTTTCTTCTTATTATTGCTTCCAAAAAACTTCTTGTAAAAAAGTGCTAATTATAAAAAGAAAAATCAATTATAACTAAAAACAATCAAAATTAAATAACTAAAAATATAACACAAACCATAAAATAATTAATTGTTCTATATAAAAGTAAAATCATGCAATTTATTCTTTTAAAAACTTTTATTTTAGTTTAAATTAGTTATAAATATTAAGTTTCATTTGTATCCACATTCATCTTTACTTTTGCATTTGCAAACGCAAAATAAGTAATAAAAACAAACGAAGCCAAGAAAGAGACACATTGAAATAAAGAAGGGGCCCTTTCATTTGTTTATAGAATCGAACAATCCTAATTTTTTAAGAGAATTTAGGGGAAGAAGGCTCCTTTTGTCAAGATTACAGTTAATTTCTGATGGTACAGTTATTGGGAGAATTTGTTTATTAGAATTTGCCAATCCTAAGTGGGAACATGAAAGAGGGTGGGTGAAACTTAAAAAAGTAGAAAGAATATGAAAACAAAAAAGAAAGTGAGAGAAACAGAATTAATGAGAATTAGTCATTCACACAGCTCGAGTAACTTCTTATATGGTTGTTTATATATATAAATATATATATATATATATATATATGCACACAACTTCTATTTGCTTGGAAATAAAAAATAAATGAAAATTTTGTATCTACCGGCTTCTTGTCATCTTATGCTGTCTACTGCAACATTTAAGGCAAAACTACTGCAACATTTAAGGCAAAACCAATCGTTCTAGATATTTGGTAACCAAAAGACACAAAACAATGTAAAAATCATTTATGAGGCTCCATAATGAAAGCCATCTTATTAACATTCATTTAACTGCTTCTTAATAATTATTATTATTAACTTGTGAAATTTTAACACTATCTATGTGACCTCAAATCCCTACTCGAGAATATGTTTATTTAATTATTTCACAACTACAATTTATTCACTTTTCCTAACATAACACTTTCATATCTCAACTACCTAAAAGGCAACTTTCTTCTTTTCTTGGCATAATGTAGTGTCATTTAAAACTCAGTGTATGATCTCTTAGAGGCTGTTTCAGTCTAACAAATTAAAATAAGGACTCCATCAATAAGTAAACAAATATTTTTAATAATATAACTGAAATTAATTAAAAATGAAAAAAGTAACATACTCTTCTTTGTTATATAGTATTGACTGATATTAATGGCATTTTGCTTGGATATCTCCTTTACTTAAAAAGAAAAATAATAAAAAATTTGTACATTTATAAACGGGGTTTTGTCATCTTATGGCTGGTCCATGCTGCAAAACTAGTATATAAGCACTGTGTCTATGCAAGTTTTGAAGCACAAGCCAAGGCAAAGCAATACCGAAGGTTGTAGAAATTTGATAACCAAAACTATGATGGCTGCCAATGCTAAATACACAAATGTCCAGTTTACCAACTCTTCTGACCAAATACTAAAGCAAAACGCCGTCACCATTTGGGATGGGCCTCTGGGGTCTGTTGTTCCATTGGTAATTGGCCTTGGGTCACCCGTGGAGTTTAATCAGGTAGGTTCACTTGTAGGTTTTGAGTGCAAATTCGGAGAGACCTACTGTACGTTGATTGTTGCCTGGAGCAACAATGGAGTCTCCAACAAGGTATTGTATTCGTAACATATATAGTCATACAAAACACTGCTTACTAGTTTGAAATAATTAGTTAATTTATATATCAACTGTGCTGTGCGCAGGTGTATGCTCAGATCCTTCCAGCCGGACCCGGTACTCATACTGTTGAATGGGCTCAAATCAGAGCAAAGCTTGAAAAGTCCGGCAGCATATGCGACACTGGTAACCAATTTGGATACAAGTGTACTCTTGAAATTGATCCAAAGAGCGTTACGCCAACGATGAAGGGAACATTTACGACGGTAAAATAAAGAAGGACAGACAAGAGATGAATGGTGAGGCTGTCAAAAATAAGTAATGTGCGTGCTGGGTGCGGTACTGCTACTATTACACTAAATAAATTTGACAGCCAGCAGACCACCAGTACTGCTATCAGTGTCTTCATTAGTAATTATGTAAGCGCTTAGCCTTAGTGTGTGTTTCTTATATGTAAAATAGTTCAGAGTACATCTACCTCTGAATCAATTGAAAAGCCCTTCAAGCCATGTCTATATATGGCTATATGTAATTTTCCATCCTAATATGGAAAAGCTAAAAGGCTTTTAATTATATTATCTGATCATTTAATGTTTGTTTAGTAAGTGTTAAATTATTACTTAAGCCTGCCCAATATTTTAGATATTCTTCAACTAACAAACTATAGCTTCTTGCTGCTTCTCCTACATTTGCCTACTTCATTTCTTTAAATGGTTGCGCTCAAGGGTAACATACACATGCACGAATGGGTTAGATAAGCAATTTCCAAACTTAGAAATCTTCCGAACATAAATACCACATTTTCTTTATAAGTCTCGGTGTGGGGGTAAGAATACCACATGATTAAGTTTGACTAACATGTCACCTTTTCTCCTTTTTGTATGCACCTTTTCCCCTATTTAATTCTTTAATTATAATTAAAATCTTTCAATATTATTTTATCTCAAAACAATAATTATCTTAATAAATATTTTTTATTTTAAGGCGACTTTTGCCTTAAAAAATTATTTATTCATTAAGATAATTTTTTGACTTACCAAAAATAAAATAATATAATTAAGACTTCTCTTGTCTTAAAACATCACATATACTTTTGTTTTAATTAAAACAACTTTTGTCTTCATTAAGACAACATATTTACTATTTCTAAATTGAGACAACTCTTAACTTAATTAAGACAATGTGCAAAGTTACCATTTTTGAACATTTATTTGAATAATTAAACAAAATACACAATCCTACATAAACAAGTAAAATTCTGTGAAGCTAAGTGAAGAATCTATTTGAATGTAGATATTCCAAGCTCCAATAAATATAGAATTATTCTTAATCTCATTAAGATAATTTCTATTTATTAACCATGAAATTACTCCACCATAAATTTATGATTGCACCTTTGGATAAATTACAGTTACAAGAAATGATCTAATATTTAATATTCGATATTTGTTGTCAATTGCAAACCTTATGTTGTGAACCCTCATAACCATCCAATGACAAAAGATGAAATAACTGTTTTCCCTTTTATTTCAATGTTGTCCCTTAATCTGAGATTTCATCTAATTGGTGATCTAATACTTTCGATCTAATCTTTTGAGTATTAAGATATGATGAGTAGCTAACTCATCAATCCACTGGATCTAGATTAATCACCAATCTTCTTGAAATCACTAGAAGTGATGTTAATGCTATTAACTACACTTTTTGGATATATGTTCTTGAATGTTTACCTCAGTTATAATCCCAACGTACGAGTCTAGATCAATGTTTTAAGACGATCATACCCATGGTATATCAAATATTAAAAAGAGATAAAATACAAGTCTACTATCCATCAAGATTTCAATTAAACCATAAGCAAATACGTATGTGTGAGATCAAGGTTTAAGTAACGATTAAATTTAAACTTGATTCTCACGTGATTCCAATTCAAATTATAGTGTCATTATTCGAAGTTAACTATTTCAATGATTTAAAACTTATCATTCCCTTGAAGTGAATCACATTCTTTACGTTAGAAGTAATCTGGACACTCCAGCCTTAATATAATAAAGTGACCAGCTTTTATTATATGGTTGTGAACAATATTTAGATTCAAATAAAGTACATGTATCCTATGTATGAATCTTCATACAAATGTATTATAATATCTCAATAGAATCTTTGCACCTTTATAACTAAATAATAAATGCTTATTGAAAACAACTATTTGTCTTGTTATCAAAATGTACTTTTATTACAAATAAAATAAATAGAATTAAACATGAGAATGTACTTGCTTTCTAGGGCATTATATTCTCAAGTTCCTAACAATCTCCCACTTGTCTCAAACCAAGTATGACATATCAAAAAATGATCTCAACAAGGTATTGTAATTAATGTATATTTTGAATTCGTAAACATAGTCTTCCAACTTTGAAAAAATCAATTAATTTGCTTATTCATCAAACTCTGGTCGTCAGGCTGTCAAAAATAAATAAATAATATTGCAAAAAATTTGATAGCCAGCAGACTTTGGACTGCAGCCAGTGTTTTGATTAATTATGTACTTTTGCTTAGTGCGGATCTGTTATATGTAGTTGAAAAGGCCTTCAAACTGATGCCAATGTCTATATATGGCTATAGTTGGAATATGTCATCATGATATGAAATTTTATTTTATTTTTGAAATGCTATAGTTTCTTTCCTTGTAGGAATTCATCAACGCAGTTGCGGGAGTACAAAAAGACCTGCTCTGCTTTACAAATTAAAAGGGCAGACCTCCAGCAAGCCCTCATACATCATGGGTTAGCACAACGCTCCCTCCCTACCAAGCTCGCCGGAAGCAAGACACACCAAAGCTTTACAAAAGGCACACAGCCACACAAAAAAAGTCCCCATAAACAAATCAGACAGACTCGTGGATATGTAAATATTAATTTATATTAACACTTTAATTGTGTTAATAATCTATGATTTGCTAATTAAAATATAAGATATTAGCAAGTATAACTTGATCCCTGCAAACAAAACCGAAGGGACAAAAACAATTTAAGCCCTCTTTTATGGGAGAGCCTTCCCATTGTTATTACTGTAATGTTTGTAGACATTATTATATAATATATCTACTCAAGCACTTTTAAAATGAAGAAAAATCTCTAAAACTTCAAACATTAATAGAAATTTTTTATTTAAAATTATTTTTCTTTTGTATCATTTTTGGAGCTATTAAATACTTGAAAATTTTTTTCTTTTGACAATATCTGTAGACTTTTTTTGGAACAAAAAGGAAACAAAAATATTATTATATTAATTTATCATTCTAAAAATTTTAATATTCATAAAAACAAAAGTTATTCATAACTAATGAAAATCCCCATATACGAATTTTTGTACTTAAATTGATAAATTAATTAAAGAATTAAACCCTCTTCTTAATTTATTTCTTTTCCTAAAGTTTTACAATTTTTTTTTTGAAAGGCAAAAGGTTTACAATATTAACATAGAAGATTAATATTTCCACCTGCG
>NW_018397269.1:2681703-2681809 GCF_002168275.2 Theobroma umbraticum
AAACAATAACTTTGTTTAGACATACCTATAAATTAAATAAAATATTAAAAATATATATCACTTCAAATATATATTATTTCAATATTTAAATTATAATAAAATAATC
>NW_018397269.1:2681819-2681972 GCF_002168275.2 Theobroma umbraticum
TTACCTTATTAACCTTTGCATTGAATTTTTTTTTTTCCTCCAGATATTGCAAACGGTCTGCTGTTGCTAAATTTTTAAAAACTAACTTTCTCTCATTAGGAAGAGATGCAAAAGTTTTTGCAATAACTCCCCTAACCTATTAAAAGATAATTA
>NW_018397269.1:2681982-2682791 GCF_002168275.2 Theobroma umbraticum
ATTATTCACAATCATTCATTCAAATTTAAAACTATATTAAAATTGTACATTTCGAAAGGGCATATTAATACACCTTATTTGTTAGTTTCATCTTTTTATCTTTTGTGTTTTCATCACAAATGGATTCACTGTCAAGAAAAAAATAATTATTATAAACTAAATTTAATCATCAACAGAAACATCCATATATAATAAATTTCACGAATGTAATGAACAATAATACTTACAATTATATCAAATAAAAAAACAGCAACATATGTACGCATCTTACTAGTAAAAAACAAAGGCATTCTTTGGTCGCTTTGGATGACAAGATTCGTTAATGATTTGGCATTTGTTGCCATCTATGTTTTCATGGTTTTCGCCTTTTTCCAAATTGAAGTCTATGCAAGAAGTTTTTGTCATAGTCTCAACATCTCTCATTATTGTTATCACACATTTTCTAGCTGCAGTATCTATAAAATTGCATTATAAAGTAAATATAACTAGCCTCAAACAGGATTATGAATTGAATACTTGTTGTGAAAAATATTAAAAGCAAATACCAAAGCATAAATTAAGAAGTTATATAGTAATGTATGTTCAAACACAACCAGATTTTTGTTAACTTATAAACCATATTATTTTAAAAAATTCTAATAGAAAAAAAAAAGAAAAAAAACTTGCACAAATGCAGACTATCCCCATAAAATTTTAAATCAATTTCCATAAGCTAATTATTGATATGAATGATACTCAGAACAGTGAGATCAAACATAGGAAAGTAACAATGATTTAGAAATTTTCTAAATCACCATGAATTAGATAGC
>NW_018397269.1:2682891-2692981 GCF_002168275.2 Theobroma umbraticum
TTGTTACAGATTTAAATTCAAGTTGTAATATATATTTCAATTTATAATATGATCATAATTAAAATCATGTACCTCTCTTCGTAAAATTCTGTTATCCTTTCTTAAGGTTTCAATAGATTTTCCTCCAGATCATATGCATCTTCTTGGATTTCATGACACTTTCACAACTTGCAAGGGTGCGAGCTGGTAAAATATGCTAGAAATTGTTCCAATTAAATACAAATGGGTCTGTTGACTAGGAATTATTTATTGTTCGAATTAAATACAATTGTTTTGCTGGATTAGTAACAAACACGACATTTATGTAAAGCTCTGACTACTGCATTAGATGGCACAGTTCCATGACCATAAATTGCTTTCAGTTTGTGCATTTTTTATCATGTAAATCAGCATTGCAAACCCTGTTCCTTTTTATTCCTTGTTAATGAATCCAAAACAGAAACAGGGAAAAGCAGAGCTGATTTTTTTTTTTTTTGATTTGTTTTTACTTTATCCAGTTATCATTATTTTAGTTTTTTTTACAATGAATATTAATTCGCATTTGTAATGTCTTTCCTGAGTGAGTTCAACCAAGCTGTATGAACTTGACGATCTGTGGGAATCAAACATCTATCAAGCTTTTCTGTTGTGTGCAATTAAGTTCCATGGTTATGGATTTAGATCATTGAAGATATTGTTTGAAAATCATTGAAGGATCCTTCAGCTATGGATTTAGATCTATGTTATCATTCGAAGGTCATGAAAATCTGTTGAGATATCAATTTTTAGGTCAAGCTTCATTCTTGATCTTGATCTTCGAATATTGTGTTTATATTAATAGTAAATTCCCCTAAAATGATTTGAAAAATAGAAGTGATTGCCACCTGATCCAATCGAATGATTATTTTGGAATATTGTGTTTATATAAGTTATATAAGTTATATAGATGCTAAATTGATTTGAAATTTACTTGAACTCAAAATAACATGAATCTTAAATGATTTAAATTTAAAACAATTTGAATCCGAAAATATCTAGAATAATTCAAATTGAAAAGAATCCATATGAAGATGGTTGATTTGGACAAATTTGACTGATTGCCAGCTCTTTTAACATGCATCAATTAGATAATCACTTTTAAAAATTAGCAAGCTCTTCCTAAAATAGTGAAAATTCATAAATCCTTTCAACAATGAAAATTTGAGATATTTAACATTATTTTCTCGTGTAACATTTTCGAAATTGCTTTAAAAAATTTAGAAATGTCATCTTTGAGCAATATTTTACTCTTGTTTCTAGAAAATGAGATTATTGACTTAACTAATTATATTTTCAATAGAAATCCTTTGTACATATTCATTTCTGTTTACTGTCCAACATTACTGTTTTCATTGGAGGCCTCTCAAGTTTTTGGATTATTGACTGTCTTTAAATATGGGACATATCTGAATATGGGACATGCATGTGAGCCAAAAACAATAATTCAAAAACCATAAAGCCAAATCATATGCACTTCGTGACTTAATCATTTGTAAAGCAGCTTCACCTAACTCTGTAACCTGTATGCCTGCAAACTAGTATATAAGCATTGTGTCTATGCAAGTTTGGGAGAGCATTGTGTCTATGCAAAGCAATAGCCAATATTGTAGAAATTTGATAACCAAACCTATCATGGCTACCATTCCTGCAGTAGCACTAGCAGTACAATATGCAGCGGGTGTTCCAGTATCAGGGTTAAAGAGAATGCAGTCTGATGCAAATCTATGATATGAATCTTGTGCAAGACCATCACTTGCAAGCAGTCGAATATTTAATTTATTAATTAATATATGATTTTCCTCTTAAAAAGAATAAATTTTGAATCCTCTTTCTTCCAAATATAAAAAAAAAATCATCATCAAAATCTGTATGCATAGCAGATGAATTGCTCTCTAAAATTTTCTTTTCTTATTATTAAATTTCCTGAAACTTCCCGAGAAAAAGGATGATAAGTCATATTCTTATATGGTGGGAGAATCAGAATGGTGTTACCAATTTATGGACTTTGCTCTTCCTGCGAATTTTGAGGACCTTGGTTTGTTGTTTCTAGTATTTCTTTCAATTGCCGTGTTGGTTAAACCTGGTAAGCTAATTAAACCCATCACATTAAAACTTGGTTAAACCTGCAAATTTTAAAGATCTAACAAGTTATATATGGAGATTGATATACTACCAAATGTTATTGGATACGTCCTCTTTAAACATGTGTGTGAAATGTTTGCTAATAAAATTAGTAGAATATGTAATTTGGTAAACAAAATCAAAGTCAAATTCGACATTGCATATTTTTCAACTTTAGATAACAAATCCAATTTTTGACTGTATATAATTTAAATACGAAATATGTAATTAATTCAAATTAAATGTATTATAAGAATTGGTTTCTTCTCTTTAATAAGGATTTTATGGTATTTTATCTTTGATTCTTACCATACTTAATTTATTCCTTAAAAAATTAGATGGCCATGAAGTGGTAAAGGCTTGAGTGTATGTATAGTCAAGGCTAAATATCTGAATAAACCCTTAAACTATAGCAAAAAAATCAATTGAGTACCTATACTTTTATTGTGTTCTTTAAGTCTCTAAAATTTTATTTTGAGTCAAATAAGCTCCTCTCTTTAACTATTGATTAACTTCTGTTAGTTAATGGTACAATTTACACTTTTATACCATGTCATTATCACATGATATGTTGACGTGTTATTTTAAGGACATCAATATCATAAGCTAAATTATGTGGTAATAAAGCTTGCCACTTAAGAATTACCACTTAAGAATTGTTCATTGAGAAAGAATGATCGTGGGGATAAAACAACTGAGATCATAAGAGAGATGATCACATGAGAGTTAGGGTTTATTGTCTGCCATATATTCAAATTGGAGTTG
Organism: Theobroma umbraticum; assembly: GCF_002168275.2. NCBI lineage: Eukaryota > Viridiplantae > Streptophyta > Magnoliopsida > Malvales > Malvaceae > Theobroma > Theobroma umbraticum. Next base: position 2,685,796 of record NW_018397269.1, read on the forward strand.
TAATATTTCACCTTACTTTTGCCAATATTACAATTGCTGATATGTAAGAGCTGTTGTGATTATGTTCTAGCCAACAATGAATTTTTTTATTCTTCCAACAAGTACTATGCTTTCTTTTCGTTCTCTTAAACAAAAATAATAATAAAGTTTATGTATTTTTGCTAACAATTCTCAATAAAATTAAGAAAATTTGATTACCATAAACAATATATGCATGCATGTGCCAAACTTTAAAAACCATAATAAAGTGTCAAACTATTAATGAAAAATTATTAAAATAAAGAAAATGAAAATAATTACTCAAAATATATGCTCATCGGCTATATATATATATTGATATACATAGATGCACACACATCCTAAATATCATTTTTTTTCCTTTTTAAAAAGCTGTGTTAGAATTTAGCGTAATTATTCTTTAATAAGTATGTCTCATCTCAACTAATTTATGGTAGCTTCCAGTGGCAAATGGTAACATTGTTTTTTGCTTCTGGAATCATGAGCAATTTTGTAATTAATTAATTACTTATTTAATTATATGTGTGTGTTGCACATGTCTGCTTGTTTATTGTACCATCTAATAAAATGATTAACTTGTACTGAAATATTTGTTAATATAGTGGAATTCATTATATTGTTGGTCAGTTAATGTTAGATTTGTTTTTATTTACTGTCTTGATTGTGCATTGCAATAAAGATATGTCAAATTCAACACTGATGGGGCTTCTAGAGGTAATCCTTGTGAGTCAGGTACGGAAGGGTATATTGAGGAATGACGATGGAGAATCGCTCATCCTTTTCTCCGAAGCCATTGAGATATCTGATTCTAACATGGCTGAGCTCCTTGCTGTTAAGGAGGCTATGCTTCTCTTGAATCTGATTCTTATAATGCGGTTAGGTGGATTCAAAGCCATAAGAGGTTCCTTGTAGACCAAGGAGGCACGCGATTCAAATTATGAAACTTCTTGAAAGTATTCATTTATGGCAAATAAGACATACCTCGACCAGACAATGAGGCAGCTGACAACCTCGCACCTCAAGATCTTTTGTGGGTTAATTCTGAAGCTACTCAGTCCAGCAGGGCTTCACCAGCTGCAAACATCGAAGATGATGCTAGCTGCCAAGTTGTGGATTTATCATGCTGGGTTTATTGGGTGGAGTTATCATTGGCTGTTGTCAGGAGGTTCCTTAACCTCTTGAACGTTTGGGGGTGGTGTATGTTGTTTCTTTGGTGGATGCCAAGGATCTCATGTGGCTATAGTTTCTGGGTTTTGAGTGCTAATGCTGCAGCAACTGGATTTTGCAGGTGGCTTACTCTCACTATCACAAGCTTCAGATTTGCCTTTTGTTTGATTTGCTCTCAGTTGCCTGGTGATGAGGCTGTGCAGGGGCTTATTTTGTATTATATTTTGCAACAAACAAGATCAGTTATTCTTAACAATTATAATTCCAGTGATGACCCTAATTTCAGTCAAATTGACCACAAAACTGGTCCACTATCCATTTTTCATTAATGGGATTATATTAGTAAGCCTGGTTCAATACATTTTTATTTCAAAATAAACACATTCTTCAAATATGGAGTCAAATAGTTAACCTATTGGTGAAATTGATGTGGATCTTCCAGAGAAATATTTTTCCCCAACATCATGGACAATCTCTGAATATATGTGGAAGGATGAATGGGGATTTTAATCAGATAAACATGAAGATTTTCTAGAAAAAAAAATGATAAAAATACACAAGGCAACTAGAGCATTCCAATTACTGAACAGCTTGCTTTGCTGACATAACTGCTCACTGAGTACTGGGAATTCCAATTATTTCCCATTTAACATACAAGATATCCAACAATACACCCAGTAGCTTAGTACAAAAGAAGAGTCACTGTACAGAACAAGATTTAAGATTTTCAAGCAGCCACCACGTACCCGAGTTCTCAGCATTTACAAACAATGAGCTACAAACAACTTTCTGAAGAAAAGGTCTACAACAATGCATTCCAACCCTTTTCCAATTCCATCATGGAAGGAACAGCAAGATAAAGAGTTTGAATGACATGAAGTCGTAAATAAGCCAAAACTAACTACAGCTTTCACTGACATTACACTGCTAATAGGAGCAACCAATCTCATAATTTTGATTCAAACTTCATTTTTCTTAACTACAGCTTTCACTGACATTACATTGCTAATAGAAACTTAAAAACATGGGCACATTTAGTATTGGAAAATGATTTTCATTTTCAAACTTCATTTTTCTTATCTTATATACAATTGAAAAAAGGTGTTATAAGTTTAGTATCTGGATTTAGAAACCCTGGGTTTCCATTTTTCAGAAGAAGAATCAGAATCATTTTAGAAGCATCTTTTAAGAGTTTCTCAATTTGCTCGAAAACTATAAATCACAGGCTTCCAACACTGTAACAAAAACAAAAAAAAAGAACAACTAACTTCATCAAATACAATAAAAATAGTAAAAATTGAAAGATTGCAAAATGGAAAAAATGTTTTGAATCTAAACTGGCCCTAAATTTTCTCAGATATGAAGACTTCAGAACATAATTTTTCTCAATCCCCAGTAAGATATGAAGCTAAATAATTATGACTTTTTCAGGCTATTAAGGATACCCACAGGAATTCCAGTAAAAGCAAGAGTTAAAATTTAAAAATAAATCAAAGAGTTGCTTGGAGACCCACTGATTAGTGATTACATAAACAACAAAAGAACCATGACCTTAAGTAAACCAATATCAAAACAAAGAAAAAGACAATGGCGACAAAGATGAATTCACAAGATCAAACTGACAGCGCCGCAATACATTAGGAACAAGTCAAAAGGAATACCTAGGTAGTTTCTGAATTACAGAGCCAAACTTGTGGATTTGGGATCAAAATTTTCTCTTTTGCCCCTGATTGTTTTCCTTTGCTTAACAGCACGATGGTACACATCCAACAAATCTGGAACTTTGTCCATATGCTTAGTAATATATTCCTCCAAAAATTTCTTTTCAGACAATACTATTGCCCAAACAATCTTCTTGTCCTCTTTGATCAGCTTCATTGACTGCAAAACCTTCAAAACCATATACCTTGCATGAACCCTTTTATCAACTGAATAATGAAGCAATTTTGGATATGCAATTATAGTTTTCACATCTGACTTCAACGTATTCACATAAAAATCCATCAAATACCGAAGTTTATTCTCAGAACAAGCCAAACAAGGAGGGTCTATCTTAAAAGTATTCAACACTTCCTCTTTACTCCATCCCAAACTCATAAAACCTCCACCTTTTTCTTCCAATTTGACTCGCTCATGGAACAAATCACCCTAAGAGCATGTATAAACCTAGGCACTTTCGGTTCAAGACCGATTTGTTTAACAGTTTTAATCGCGTAAACCATCCTGACATTGCTTTGCGAGATAACTCTAGGCTGTAATGTAAGCAATTTGGATATCCTACTAGCGGGAATCCCTTCTCTAATCAATAAATCAACATTTGGTTGCAAAATCGCATTCAGACTAATAGTCAATAACCACGAAGATCGTTTAATAGCAACCAACATTTCCTCACCGTTCAGAAAAGCGCTTAAGAACTCGAAAGATGGCTTAATATGAGAATCCAAGCCCCGAAAAAGAATTAACGGATTCGACAAAATGAGGTCAGGCAAAAGCTTACCGGTAAAACCCTTTTGAATGAGATATCGAAGCTTGGGCTCGAGCTTCGTGTGAACTTTGCAATTGAGGATGTCAGGGCGTTTCTTAACCAGTTCGGCCATTTGGGTATCATCGAATCCATGGAATTTCAAACAGTTGAGGACGGAAGAGGAGTTTGGGGAGTTGGTTTGGGGTGTTTGGAGGCGTCTGGGGAGTGAAGGTGCGGATCCCAAAGCGGGCGCTTCTGTAGCAGAAGAAGGGATTGCCTCGGTTTGAAGGAAGTGTTTTTGGATCAGAGAAAGCAGATTTGTGGTAGGGATTGAAGCCCTCCACAGGGTTTTACTGGAAATCAAGGGTTTTAGTTGTAGAAATTTGCGCATTGCTGGCCGAATTCGCAAAACCCTCCTAAAACCCGATTCGATTTGTGTCAATAAGTTTGAACCCCATACTAATAATTAGGCCTTGTCCAATGGGCAGCCCCGTCACCAAGCCAGATCGGACGGCTCGAGGGGAGAAGCAAAAAAAATGAAAGTGAAATTTGAGATATTTCAATTATATGTTTTATTTATTTTCAATATGATTAAATTATTATTTTTCTCCCCATTTAAAATTACCATTTATTATTATATTTCAATAGTTTTTAATCAATCTTTTAGTACCAATAACCATATGGAAATATGCAGGGGAAAGGCTCAAAATTGGACATCAAATATATCATATGACAGCAACATTGCTTAACTGCACACCAAGATAAGACAACATTAGACACCATCAATGAGCTACATCTTTCCCTATTTCCTTACAACAGCCAGGGGAAAATGAATCATCATTTGGCAGTGAGCCCACCCAGGATGTGCCAAGGTGGAAGGGGACGTGTCATGCACAATCCCTGTTTATATATATATGGAAGGATGTACTGAGATTTTAATCAGAGAAACATTAAGCTTTTGTAGGAAAAGAAATGATAGAAATGCACAAGACAACTGGAGCATTTCAATTACCAAACAGCTTGCTTTGCATACATAACTGTTCACTGAAAACTGGGAATTCCAAGTGAATGGAACACTTTGACTATTTTTTCCTGTCTTTAACTTCAAGATAGATCAACAAAACAATACAACCAGTAGCTTTATACAAATGGGGAGTCACTAATAAATAGTACAGAAGAAGATTTGAGATTTTCGAGCAACCACCACATACCCAAGTTCTCAACAATTAGTTTACAAACAACAAGCTACAAGCAACTTTCTGAAGAAAAAATCTATAACAATGTATTCCAACCCTTCTCCAATTCCATCGTGGAAAAGAACAGCCAATATAAGAGTTTGAATGACGGCAAGTCATCAATAAGCCAAAGCTAACTACAGCTTTCACTGGCATTACATTGCTAATAGGAGCAACCAATCTCATAATTTTGATGGATGACTCCCTGAAACTAAAAATATGGGCCCATTTAGTATTGGAAAATGACTTTCATTTTCAAAATTCATTTATCTTATTTATGTTCAATAAATAAAGGTGTTTTTAAGTTTAGTATCCAGATTTGGAAACCCTTGTTTTCCCTTTTTCAGAAAGAGAATTGGAATCGTTTCAGAAGCATCTTTTAAGAGTTCTCCAATTTGCTAGAAAACTGGAAATCGCAGACTTCCAACACTGAAAACAAAAAAGAATAACTAATTTCATCAAATACAAGAAAAATAATAAAAATTGGAAAATTGTTTTTAAGCTAAACAGGCCCTAAGTTTTCTCAGAAATGAAAGATTGAGGACAGAATTCTTCTCAATCCAAAGTAAGATATGAAGCTAAATCATTATGACTCTTTCAGGCTATCAAGGATACCCACTGGCGTTCCACTAAATGCAAGAATTTAAAATAAAGCAACAGGTTAGTGATTACATAAACAACAAAAGAACCATGACCTTAAGTAAACCAATACCAAGGCATAGGAATATCTAGGTAGTTTCTGAATTACAGAGCCAAACTTGCTGATTTGGGATCAAATTTTTCTTTTTTGCCCCTGATTGTTTTCCTTGGCTTAACAGCACCATGGTACATATCCAACAAACCTGGAACTTTGTCCATATGCTTAGCAATATATTCCTCCAAAAATTTCTTTTCAGGCAGTTTTATTACCCAAACAATCTTCTTGTCATCTTTGATCAGCTTCGTTGACTCCAAAGCCTTCAAAACTATATACCTGGCGTGAACCCTTTTCTCAACTGAGAAACCAAGCAATTTTGGGTATGCAATTATAGTCCTTGCATCCAACTTCATAGTATTCACATAAAAATCCATCAAATACCGAAGCTTATTCTCGGAGCAAGCTAAACAAAGTGGGTCTTTCCTAAAAGTATTCAACACTTCCTCTTCACTCCATCCCAAACTCATAAAAACCTCCACCTTTTTCTTCCAATTCGACTCGCTCATGGAACAAATCACCCTAAGAGCATGTATAAACCTAGTCTCTTTAGGTTCAATACCTATTTCTTTAATAGTTTTAACGGCGTAAACCATCCTGTCATGGCTTTGCAAGAGAACTCTAGGCTGCAATGTAAGCAACTTGGATATCCTACTAGCACGAACCCCTTCACTAATCAATAAATCAACATTTGGTTGCAAAACCGAATTCAGACTAATAGTCAATAACCACGAAGCTCGTTTAAGAGCAACGAGCATTTCCTCATCATTCAGGAAAGGGCGCAAGAACTCAAAAGATGGCCTAATCTGAGAATCCAAGCCTCGAAAAAGAAGAAACGGATTCGACAAAATGAGGTCAGGCAAAAGCTTACCCGTAAAACCGTTTTGAATGAGATATCGAAGCTTGGGCTTGAGCTTTGTGTGAACTTTGCAATTGAGGATGTCGGGGCGTTTCCTAACCAGTTTGGCGATTTGGGTATCCTCGAATCCATGGGATTTCAAACAGTTGAGGACGGATGAGGAATTCGGGGAGTTGTTTTGTGGTATTCGGAGGCGCTTAGAGAGTGATAGAGCGGATCCCAAAGGGAGCGGTTCTGAAGCAGAAGAAGGGATTGCCTCGGTTTGAAGGAAGCGATTTCGGATCAGACAAGGCAGATTTCTCAAAGGGATTGTAACCCTCCAGTGGGTTTCACTCGAAATCAAAGGTTTTATTTGCAGAAACTTGTGCATTGCTGGCTTACTCATTGTCTTTGGCAAATCTTACTCAAATCCCCAAAACCCTCCTACAAACCAATTCTACCTGCGGGGGTAGCTTGGACATTTAGGGGATCGGTGAAGAGAGAGAGAGAAAGAGAGAGAAACAGTGGCGGGGACAGACGGCAGAAGAGGATGGATGCTACAGTAAGGCTAACTTTACTGTAAAGTTAATAAATAAAATTTTTAAAAAATAACAAAAATTTATTTAATAAATAAATAATATATATAATTTTTAAATTTATTTATTTTAAGATAACAATCTAGATAATTTTTAAATTTATTTTATTTATTTAAAAATTATTTAAGTTTTAATTTTATTTTATTTTTAACTTTAAATTATAAAAATATTTTT
>NW_018397269.1:2693081-2694858 GCF_002168275.2 Theobroma umbraticum
TTATTCTAAACAAAGACACAGGAAAATGGTATGTTTCACATTGTGAACTTGAACATAATCATCAGATGGTAAATCCAGCTCAAATATGTTTCATTCGTTGGAATAACCATATTAAAGTAGCCGATGTCTGTGAAGCAAAAGCTATGAAAGTTGCAGGTATCAAAACATGTCAAGTGATGAATGTTTTTGCAGCTTAAGCAAGGGGCATTCAAAATGTTGGTTTTACTCGTAAAGATTTTTATAATCGTATGGCAGTCGAAAGACATGCTAAAGTAAATGATGGCGATGTTCAAGCGACTCTGTTATATTTTGAAGTGAAAAGAAAAATAGATAATGGATTCTACATGAAGAACACAACTTATGATAATAACAAATTGAAGAATTTATTTTGGGCTGATTCTATATCAAGATCAGATTATGCTTGTTTCGGTGATGTTTTGGCATTTGACACAACTTATAAGAAAAACACATTCAATTAGCCTCTTTTGGTTTTCATTGGTGTGAACCATCATCATATGACCACCATTTTTGCATTAGCATTATTGACAAATGAAGATGCTGAAAGCTATATTTGGGCTTTGACCATATTTTTAGAATGTATGATGAACAAAAAGCCAATATCTGTGGTTACAGATGGGGATTGAGCTATGAAAAGGCATTAAAAATGGTGTTCGCTGGAGTACGATGCAGGCTATGCTCTTGGCATCTTGCTCGTAATGCCCAAGAAAACATACCACTACCTGGATTCATTCAGCATTTTAAAGCTTGCATGAAATCTTGGTGGACGATTGATAAGTTTGAAAGAGAATGGAAAGAGATGGTAAAAAAGTTTGCATTACAAGGACATCAATGGATAGATGAGATGTATAAAAAGAAGCATATGTGGGCCCAATCACACTTGAGTGGCCATTTTTTTGGAACAATTACGAGTACATCACGTTGCGAAGGTTTGAATTCTTTTATAGCTTCTCTTGCAAAAGAGAGGAAGACGTTATGGGAGTTTGTTAGAGCACTTGAAGATGGAATTAAGAATATTCGAAATAATGAGATTGGTGAAGATTACATATCCATCCATATAGAGCTAGTTTCAAGCCAAATTTTCAAAGATATTGAAAAGCATGCTGCAAGTGTTTATACAAGAAGAACATTCAAAAAGTTTATAGATGAGATGCATCTACAACAATTGTATTTTCATAAATGTCGCATCGATGATGAGCCATCTATATGGGTGTACTATTTGATGAAGTATGGAGGTCTTTCTGAGCGAATACGTGTGGAGTTTCTTGTAGATGATGAAAATATAAAATGCTCATGTCTTAAATTTGAAACAAATGGAATACCATGTCCATCTATCATTCATGTGATGATTTTAGAGCAATTAAATAAGATCCTTTTGACTCTCATAATGAAAAGATAGACAAAAAATGTCAAAGATGATGCCCCTACAATTGTAGACGATAATGTTGATCCTAAGTACCAGAGGATGCTACGGTATGCTTCTCTAAGCTCTCACTGTAATAGGTTACGTCATGTTGCTTCTCAATTCGCTGAGACATTTACCAAAGTGAGGAGTGAAATAGCTAGTTTAACAAGACGATATGAACAGATGTGCAAAGTCAATACAGACGGAATTTCTAATTTGACAGAACATGTTCATGATCTTCCTAGAGTGAAAGTAAAGGGCAAAGTTGGGCCTAAAACTGAAGGAAAAAAAAAGCCATGAAAATGTGGAAATTGCAAAATGGAAGGTCACACAAGGAATAAATGTCCACAGCTA
>NW_018397269.1:2694868-2694974 GCF_002168275.2 Theobroma umbraticum
TTCATAGTTTGGACTCAAGCAGTTGCCTTCTTGATGATAATGATATTGATGTGTATGAGAGAAATATAAAAGTATGGCCATCTCAATTGGGAACACTTTTTGGTGG
>NW_018397269.1:2694984-2697379 GCF_002168275.2 Theobroma umbraticum
GAGGTATAATAATATAACATTTATTATTATTAAACTATTACTGATGGTAATTATTCATATTTATTTTATTTATTATCTGTTCTGTTTTGTTACAGGAAGAATAATGCATAAAAATGACAATGAGTTTGGGATTCTTTTTATCATACTCGTTTTCTATCTAGTTGAATCTATTTGTTGATATAGGTATTATACACTTTGGTTGGAAAATAAAAGGACAGCAGTTTGTTTGTTCTAACCTTGTTTTTTTGTTCTATTAGTTTACTATTTAAGGTAGGGTGAAGTTGAAAGGAATGAAATCTTATGTTTGCATGGACAATAGTCAAGGTTTAAGGATGTTGTGCGTAATTGTATATTTATGGCTGGTAGGCTGTGATAAGGGCTACAATTATTTGTTTGAAGATAGTGAAATGTTACTCTGCTAGCAGGATCATTTTCACACTCAAGAAGGCAGTATTAAAGATCCGACGAAGGAAGGTATCATAGACTCAGATGGTGAGTCCTTGCGAGGGGAAAAGAACATACAAGTGCAACCAAAAGGCCCTTATGGCCTAGGATAAGCTTCAATTAACCGTTGATCAAGGTTTAGCTACTTTTTTTGCACCTGTATAAGATTAGGTGTCAATTATAAATGAATCTTATTTGCAATCTCATGGATTTGAAATGAAGAAACAAATGTTTCACATTTGTTTTTTTATTTAATTTGGTTGTACAAAACCCACAAAGGAGAAATAAAATGGATTGGAATTTGAATGACTTTACTGTAAGATTACAACATGATTACAACTATTATCTAGAAACAGAACATAGTACTCTACTATCATGGGCTCTGAACGTGTGACCGGTAAGGGGAAAGCCGCATTGCCACCAACAGCGACGGACTGCCTCTTAACTAGTTAGGTAATGGGAAGCGATTCTAATGGATGAGAGAGGTTTTGCTCTATCTTGACTGAGTTTCATTTACATGGCCACTTTCTAATCTTTCTTTTTATTTTTTTCCTCTATCCCTGTCTTTGGAATGCGAAACATGTTTGAAATAGTGAGGTGTGGCCCGTGGGGACATGAGCGTGTATGTTACCAAAAAGTGAACGCATTCACAAGGTAGTAGCATCAACGCTGCAGCGCCACACTCCCAGCGCTGCAGCGCTGTCCCCTTCACCAAGCAGTAGCATCAACACTGTAGTGTCACACTACCAGCGCTGCAGTGTTGTCCCCTTCACCAAGGAGTAGCATCAATGCTGCAACGCCACACTACCAGCGCTGCAGCACTGTCCCCCTACACCAAGCAGCACTCCCAGTGCTGCAGCGCCACACTCCCAGTGCTGCAGCGCTGCCCCCTTCACCAAGTAGTAGCATCAACGCTGCAGCGCCACACTACTAGCGTTGCAGCACTGTCCCCTTACACCAAGCAGCACTCCCAGCGCTGTCCCCCATTTGAGCTGCATGTGAAAGCTATTTTATCCCATGAACCAGCCAAGATCAGGATATAGGGATACATTCATTTAATCTTGTGCTTGAATACCTGTATAGGCTTGGGTGGTGGGCAATTCTAAGCATAGTTTCCACTGGCCCAAATTATAAAAATATTAATATTTGATGCATCCTCTTGTATAAATTCTATACATTATAACGAATTAAGCTTAGTATATAACTGAATCGCTCTAATTTGATCAAATTGAATATAAATATAAGAATACAAATGTGTACAAATTTTGATAGATGAAGAAATTTTAATTATGATGAATTGTTATCATTAGAATAGAATATTTTAAATAATAATTCTTTATAAAATAAATTATTAATTACATAGTTAAATTGTGTATATTACATAAGTGAACGAGGTATATGTATTTATAAACTTAATCCTATTAATGATCTGACTGTAACTAATTGATAGTATTATTGTATTGTATTATAACTCTAATTAAATAATTAGTATATATATATTGACAAATTTGATTTCAATATCATTCAAATATCAAAAGGTTTGGCAAAGTAAGATTTTCTTTCTTTTTGTCTCTTGAATATATGCTTTGATTTTTTTTGTCTGTGTAAATCATAATCATGTCATCTGATAAGAAGCTGTTTAGATCCTTTGTGTTCTATTTTGCTCTTTGGTATCGATTTTATGTTATTGTTTGCTTGCTTGGTGACGAAATTGCTTCAATACCTAATGGAAGAACAGGCTTTGTCTTTGATCAAAGCAACTAGTACTTAACTCATAGAAAAGTTTGATCAACTAGTACTTAACTTTTCTATGAGTTAACTTTTCTATACTTAACTCATAGAAAAGTTTGATCAACTAGTACTTAACTCATAAAAAAGTTTGATGTGAATGATGTTGGGCAATAACAAGTGGTAGTTGATGGTTATTTAATAGCCATGAATTGTAGCGCTG
>NW_018397269.1:2697479-2697672 GCF_002168275.2 Theobroma umbraticum
TTCAAAATTGACGTGAAAAAGCCTTGACGTAAAACTGTAAGAATTGACGTAAAAGCTTGTAAAAGTGGAATAACTAAATTTTAAATCTTAATGTAAATGTGTGAGAGTTAACGTAACAGATCAATTAAGTAAAAACAATGTAAATATAATGAAAGCAAATATTTAAATTTATATTCTCGGGCTGAAAGTGTTT
>NW_018397269.1:2697682-2698539 GCF_002168275.2 Theobroma umbraticum
AAATTTTAATTTTTAAATAAAAGATAACTAATTAAAATTCAAAATTAACGTGAAAAAGCCTTGACGTAAAACTATAAGAATTGACGTAAAAGCTTGTAAAAGGTAGAATAACTAAATTTTAAATCTTAACGTAAGCGTGTGACAGTTAACGTAACAAGTCAATTAAGTAAAAATAATATAAATTTAATTCAAAGTAAATTTTTAAATTTATATTCTAGACTGAAAGTGTTAAACGATATAAAATTTTTAATTTTTAATTAAAGGATAACTAATTATAATTAAAAATTGACGTGAAAAAATCTTGACGTATAATTATAAGAATTGACATAAAAGCTTGTAAAAGTGGAATAACTAAATTTTAAATCTTAATGTAAGCGTGTGAGACTTAACGTAACAAGTTAATTAAGCAAAAATAATGTAAATTTAATGAAAAGTAAATATTTAAATTTATATTTCCTACCAAAAAGTATTTAACGATAAAAAAATTTTAATTTTTTAATAAAGAATAACTAATTAAAATTCAAAATTGACGTGAAAAAGTTTAGACGTAAAACTGTAAGAATTGATATAAAAGCTTGTACAGGTGGAATAACTAAATTTTAAATCTTAACGTAAGCGTGTGAGAGTTAACGTAACAAGTTAATTAAGTAAAAATAATGTAAATTTAATAAAAAGTAAATATTTAAATTTATATTTTCGGGCTGAAAGTGTTTAACGAAGTAAAAATTTTAATTTTTCAATAAAGGATAACTAACTATAATTCAAAATTGACGTGAAAAAATCTTGACATAAAACTGTAAGAATTGACGCAAAAGCTCGTAAAGGTGAAATAATTAAATTTTAAATCTTAACGTAAG
>NW_018397269.1:2698549-2698737 GCF_002168275.2 Theobroma umbraticum
TTAACGTAACAAGTCAATTAAGTAAAAACAACGTAAATTTAATGAAAAGTAAATATTTAAATTTATATTCTTGGACTGAAAGTGTTTAACTATATAAAAATTTTAATTTTTAAATAAAAGATAACTAATTATAAGTCAAAATTGACGTGAAAAAACCTTGACGTAAAACTGTAAGAATTGACGTAAAA
>NW_018397269.1:2698747-2699232 GCF_002168275.2 Theobroma umbraticum
GTGGAATAACTAAATTTTAAATCTTAACGTAATCATGTGAGAGTTAACGTAACAAGTCAATTAAGTAAAAACAATTTAAATTTAATGAAAAGTAAATATTTAAATTTATATCCTTTGAGCTGAAAGTGTTTAACGAAATAAAAATTTTCCTTTTTCAATAAAGGATAACTAATTATAATTCAAAATTGATGTGAAAAAACTTTAACGTAAAACTGTAAGAATTGATGTAAAAGCTTGTAAAGGTAGAATAACTAAATTTTAAATCTTGATGTAAGCGTGTGAGAGTTAACGTAACAAGTCAATTAAGTAAAAATAATGTAAATTTAATAAAAAGTAAATATTTAAATTTATATTCTTGAGCTAAAAGCATTTAACGATATAAAAATTTTAATTTTTAATTAAAGGATAACTAGTTATAATTCAAAATTGACGTGAAAAAACCTTAACGTAAAATTGTAAGAATTGACGTAAAAACTTGTAAAGGT
>NW_018397269.1:2699242-2699425 GCF_002168275.2 Theobroma umbraticum
AATTTTAAATCTTAACGTAAGCGTGTGAGAGTTAATGCAATAAGTCAATTAAGTAAAAAAAATATAAATTTAATGAAAAGTAAATATTTAAATTTATATTCCTTGACTGAAAGTGTTTACCGAAATAAAAATTTTAATTTTTCAATAAAGAATAACTAATTATAATTCAAAATTGACGTAAAA
>NW_018397269.1:2699435-2699684 GCF_002168275.2 Theobroma umbraticum
GTAAAACTGTAAGAATTGACGTAAAAGCTTGTAAATGTGGAATAACTAAATTTTAAATCTTAACATAAACGTGTGAGAGTTAACGGAAAAAGTCAATTAAGTAAAAACAATGTAAATTTAATGAAAAGTAAATATTACATTTATATTCCTGGGCTGAAAGTGTTTAACGATGTAAAAATTTTAATTTTCAGTAAATGATAACTAATTATAATTTAAAATTGACGTGAAAAAGTCTTGACGTAAAACTGT
>NW_018397269.1:2699694-2699950 GCF_002168275.2 Theobroma umbraticum
GTAAAAGCTTGTAAAGGTGGAATAACTAAATTTTAAATCTTAACGTAAGCGTGTGAGAGTTAACGTAAGAAGTTAATTAAGTAAAAATAATATAAATTTAATTAAAAGTAAATATTTAAATTTATATTCTTGGGCTGAAAGTGTTTAATGATATAAAGATTTTAATTTTTAAATAAATGATAACAAGGATAAAACTAATTATAATTCAAAATTGACATGAAAAAGCCTTAACATAAAACTGTAAGAATTGACGTAA
>NW_018397269.1:2699960-2700071 GCF_002168275.2 Theobroma umbraticum
AGGTGAAATAACTAAATTTTAAATTTTAACATAAATATGTGAGAGTTAACATAACAAGTCAATTAAGTAAAAAAATTTAATTTTATTGAAAAAAATATTTAAATTTATATT
>NW_018397269.1:2700081-2700393 GCF_002168275.2 Theobroma umbraticum
AAGTATTTAACGATATATAAATTTGAATTTTTAAATAAAAATAATAAGGGTAAAAATAATTATAGTTTAAAATTAACATAGATAAGTCTTAACGTAAAACTGTAAGAATTGACGTAAAAACTTATAAAGTTGGAATAACTAAATTTTAAATCTTAATGTAAATGTGTGAAAGTTAACGTAATAAGTTAATTAAGTAAAAAAAACCTAATTTTAGTGAAAAATAAATATTTATATTTATATTATTGAGCTAAAAGTATGTAACGATATATAAATTTTAATTTTTAAATAAAAATAATAAAAATAAAAATAATT